>NC_060270.1:6605400-6817476 GCF_021613505.1 Equus quagga | reverse complement strand
GCCCCGTGTCAATGCAGATACATCAGGGGAGGAAGCGCTTAAGTCCACAAAGCAGGTCTGCTGTCATTCGTGTTAAATTTCTTACCTCACGTGAACTAATTCCATTCAAAGAACCACCAACCACGAAAGTACATATGTTTTTGTGATGAGGCTGTTGAACATCCAGGATGCCAAAATATTTTTTTAAATCGATTGTGATATTCATTGAAGTTGCAGGCAATTCACCAAATTACTCAGATGACTTTGTTTTCAAGGGTGGATGGGATAAGAAAGAGACATGCTAGAGGTCGAACTGAAATGTTGCTGTCTTGGTCAGCTGGGGCTGCTATAACAAAATGCCACAGAGCGGGTGGCTTATAAGCAACAGAAATTGCTCACAGTTCTGGGGTCTGGAAGGACCATACCAGGGCGCCAGCATGCTCGGGTGAGATTCTGTCCGGTCTTCACCTCCTGGTATCCTCACATGGTGGAAGGGACTAGAGCCTCCTTCATGATGTTCCAACCCCACTCACGAGGGCTCCACCCTCATGACTTAAGCAACTCCCAAAGGCCCCACCTCCTAATACCATCATCTTTGGGAGTTAGGGTTACAATATATGAGTTTTAAGGGAACACAAACATTCAGACCATAGCAGTCGCCATCAAGTATCACACCTCTTCAGTATTCCCATTTATTTCCCACTTAGTACTTACTGACATTAAGAGTTGGAGGGTGCTACGGAAACACATACAACAGACTGCTGTTTGTAGGCATATAACTTGGTTAAATCAATTCTATGCACTTGGAAACAAAAGAGGGAAAAAAGGAACAACTTAAATAAGACGGGTGAATCCTGCCAGCCTTCTACTCAGTAAGTGACCAGCTAGCAGGACCACGAGACAGGTGGAGAGAAGGAGCCTGTGCTTCCCTCCTCGCTCTGGGTTCCATGTGCCCACATCGTGCTCACATTCTCTGTGCTTATTCTAATTCCAGCGTTTAAAGTTGCTGTATGTTTCTGTCTGTTTGTTTTGTATTATGTAGCCCCTAAAAATAAGCCAGAGGCTTCATCTGATGCTCACTCCAAGAACCAAGAAGGAAGACCAGCTGTATAAAACTAATTCGGGTTGCTCTGACACTAGACTTTAGGGACATTTCCAGAGCAGCTCTGACTGGATGATTTTCACTTCATGCTCTATTTTACGATCTAATCGCAGAGAAAGGTGCAATCATACTGCAAATGTAAGTCACTCGGGGCATTAATGGGCATCCTATTATTAGCAGATGATTTTTTAAGGGTGATTTGGGATAAGAAACAAGCATACTATAGGCCAAACTCGAATATATGGATGATTCAGAAGAAGACATGCACATACATTTTTAAATTCACTGCCTCCCTTTGCACACATCCTAATTATTCATATGGAAATACAGGCTCGCCTCCAAGTTACTGTACTCCTTCAGACTAAGTCCCAAAGAAATACAACAAAAATCAGGGAGTCTGCTAACTAGACGATGGCTGCGTTTTTACGGATTAACCCTTCTCAGACCCCAGATCATCTGTATCCATCACCGTTTACACCATTTCATGGATGTGTTGTGATGACATATGATTCCTTCATACAAACAATGTTAAAATTCAGTTATAAAGAAACTACGAATTTCCTTCTCAACTCTTGTTAAAGAAATTTGGTCAGAGCTTTTGTGGCTTGGAATTTTGGAATTTTTCTTTACAATCAAAACTTTTCACCAAGATTTCCCATTTGTGATACATATCTAAGAAGCAGAGGATCAACTCCTTTAGGCCAGTTTGCTCATGTGTCAATCAAAGCACTAGATTAGATGATATTTAAGATCCTATGTAACCCTAACAGTAGAGAAATCTATGAGCCAATGGATCAGAAGAGAATTTAAGAGGCTGTGCCCCATTCTACACAGCGCATTCGAGCTACTTAGTGTAAGATTATATGCTGGACTTTGTAAATCTGATAGTTGAAATCGAGGCCTTAACTCTCCAACCGACAGTTAAAAGCCCTCCTCTGCCTGCTCTGCCTACTCTGCCTGCTCTGCCCAGCCTAATTCTCCTCAGGGAAGAAAATTCTTGAGCTTCCTCTGCTACCCGACTTCCCAGCAATTAGGACTCTGAATCCGTTAAAAAAAAATGGCAAGACATATATGGAAAATACTCACATTAGAGTGAGAAGATTTGCATTTGAGATCTAACTCTGCCATTTTCTAGCTCAATGACCTTGAGCAAGTCAACAAGTTTCTCTAAGTCCCAATTTTCTCCTGTGAGAAAATGAGAACGATCACCTCTGTGCGTGCACCCACCCACTGTAGATGTGACAGCATTTTGTAAACTCGTAAGTTCTATTCAATGTGAGGGAAAATTAAAACTCCTATTCACCCCTTTCCCAGGAAATTATTTCCCCCAGGAAATGTTAGGAACCCTGACTTAAATAAAACATTTCAGAAAAATAGGTTTCCCTCTGGAAACTTCGCACATGTGTGGCTGGTCATCTGGCTACTCCTGCAGAGGTGGAGTCCTTTAAATTCATTAACTCATTGAAACCAGCTCTCAGCTTGGGCTCCCTTCTGGTATATTTACCCTGTGACTCCTCAGCTCAGGCCTAACAAGGGAGTCACCACTGATGTTGGGTACGTGTGTACACATCTAACACATCACTTCTTTCAGATGGTTGGGGACAAATTTAGAACATTTTCATTGTTCAGTGAAAGGAATATGTCAAGAAACACAGACATAGTTCATCCTCTTGCCTTCCCAACGAAACTTCTTTAAACTTAAAAGCCTTTAGAAAAGAAAACTCCGTTATCTACTCTAAAGCTATTTTCTAATGTTTAACACCTTCTGCTACCAGGACATTCTCTCCTACATTATCTAACCCAGCCAAAATCTTTCTTGCTTCTATGCCTCCCATCTACACAGATGTTGGGAACTGTTAGGAAAGTTTAAAACCTTAAATAAAAGCTGCAATAAATTTGCAGGTAAGAAAATAAACAAAGATAAGCTAACTTGAAAATATATTATTTCATTTGTGCTACTGGAAGCCCAGCAGTTAATATGGTTCCAAACTGAAATGAGAAGGGAGTCGTACACAGTGAAAGAAGATGGGTTAATTTTTTAAGCCTGAAATTTCTTGTACATCTCAGCAGATAGGGTTCTAACCAGAAGCCCAGTTTCTCATAAAGCATTATAACACTAATTTCCACTTATTACAAAACAGCTTCTTTGCCTGTATGACATTGCCTCTTGGACCCCATACATGACTTTAATTAAGATCTAACTTATTCATGACTATAATTCAGATCTAACAACCAGTCTAGTCAGATCAGGGTAATTAGTCCCAGAGGGTATTGTAAGAGAGCTCATTTTTCTTTTCATCTTTATATTTTGGCAAACAAGTTGAGGTGCTGGTTCATTTGGAGAATTCTATAATTCAGAGAACTCGAAAATGTGGGTGTGAATAAGCTAAATAAATTATTTTTAAGAGATTCTTATAAAGGGCTCGTGTGCTGGCTAATTTGGTTTTGTGCCCTTACTGTGGTCCAGAGCAGAAGCAATCAGGATGATTAACCAACATCAAGCTAAGAAACTCTTAACAGCCTATTACCAAGTTTACTAGAAAATTTAAAGGCAAGAAGTTAACCCATACATATCACATGCCCACTTGAATTTCAGTGGCTTCGAAAGCATTCATCGTACTCTTAGTTCCATTATGTTTTTGTTATTGAGGGTTCTATTAAGAACTTATATATCCAGTCAACAGGAAAGATGAAGCATCTTTTAGAGACCAGGGTGAGATAAAGCAAGCTATTTTCCCTTTAAAATGTTGCTATTCCAGTGTTCCTTTTTGTACCATCACTGCCTGATGCCGTAGGACACCAAGCTTTTTACTATTTACTGTACTTCAACCACCCTCAACATTATAGCGCTCTCCTCTTCCCCCCTCTCCCTCCCCATCACATTATCACAGTAATGTTAATGTTGTAACCAAAGAACCCAGAGCCTCAAGGCCTTTTAGAATATGGCTTATTAAATCCCTAGCCTAACATCTAGGTTAGCCCTTTCTGTTTAGTTTAGCTCAATGTATTCTAAAAAGCAAGGCATTCAACCAAGAATAATTTTAAGAGATAGAATTACTCAATGATGTTTACTGCATGCTGTTCAGTCTATAGCAGGTAGTCAAAAATTATATAATTTTTCCAATCATTTCCAAGAAAAACATATGAGTAGTGCGATGTGTCAAATTAATCCAGTAGATGGCAATTCAGTAGATGGTTAAAATTAATGGCCACAACCAAAATGTGTAGGACAGTATCTTCCCATCCAAAAGACAGCAGTTCAAATGGAATAGGTCTAGAATGCTGGGCTGTAAATTGAGAGACCCAAATTACCGTCTCAATAGCATCTTGATCCCATTTACTTCCTACCCTACCTGTAATAAGGCTTCAATCAGAGCTGCTGGGAGTTGCTGAAGTGGAAAGAGAGGGAGACTTTAAGTCTTAAAAACTTGGATTCGAATTCCAGCTCCGTTATCTTATTAGGTGCATAACCTTGGAAATGTTACTTACTTTGTGAGTCTTCTATACTTCCAAGTAAAATGGAAACAGTGATTCCAAGCTCACGAGGTTGTAGCAAGGATTAAGCGAGATCATGCATGCTGATTCAGGAAGAAGAGGACCTGCAATAAAGCTGAGTCCTTCCTCCTTGCTCCCCCCCCCCACCCCTCTTTTCCTTCCTTCTTTCCTTCCTTCCTTTTTTCCTTCTCCCCTTCCTTCCTTCCTTCTGTCTTTTCCTCCAAGTAGATCTCAGTGAGGGCTATTGCTCCTCTAAATTGCCAGCTGTGAATGTGGATTACAGAGTTTATCTCTGAAAACAGAAGTGGAGGAGGAGTCTCCTTTCTCCAGCTCCCTCCAATTCCTTTTCCTCCACCAATCATACTGCAAGATTAGTAATAGCTGACCCTACTGACAGTAAGAAATTGATGTCAAGAATTACTTAAATTGCATCAAAACATTATTATAACAGCCAAAGGTAAGTCTCTACCTGGATGAGGTACAGAAAAGAGTGTGTTCAAAATCTTAGCATAAACGGGCAGGTATGTTCAGGTAGCAGTGAAGGATCCAGAATGGGGAGAGAGCAGCTAGGTAGGACTGTGAGGGAAAGAAGGAGTGGGTAGAGGTGAATGAGATTGACTCGGTAGGCTAGACTAGGTAGAGGAGTTTGTTTTCTATCTTTTCTTTTTTTTGGTGGAGGGGAGGACGATTGGTCCTGAACTAATATCTGTTGCCAATCTTCCACTTTTTGCTTGAGGAAGATTGTTGCTGAACTAACATCTGCGCCAATCTTCCTCTGTTTTGTATGTGGGATGCCATCACAGCGTGGCTTGATGAGTGGTGTGTAGCTCTGTGCCCAGGATACAGACCTGCAGACCCTGGGCCACTGAAACAGAGTGTGTGAACTTAACCACCATGCCACCTGGCCAGCCCTGTTTTCTACATTATAAGTCAAGGTTTCCTGTGCATTAATTAGTTCTGCCCTAACCAGTGGTCCCCAGCAATAACAATAATTATATTTACAACTCAAATCTCCCTTTTATTCTGGTCTCACTCAGGGATAAATTTAGTTGAAAAGTTCCAAAAGGACTTGTCTATAACACAGCCCACATGATGAGGAACTTATTGTAGGAGTTATCATATTATAGAAAGAGGGGAAATTATTTCCATGTAAATAAACATACATCTGAAAATTCGTGTTCTGTTCCATCACAGCACCATGATTACTGGATTATTCTATTGGAACAACATTGGGAAATTATACCCTAACTTCTATCCTAAAGATAGTAAAGAGGCACAGAATCTGATCAGAAGGAAGGGAGTTTTAATCTATGTTTAATTGTTGGAAATTCCCACTGAGATGGATCTAAAACTTGAATTTATGCAGGAAGCAGTTGCCTTACTACAACACGTTGAACAAACTCCAGCCCAGGACCCAGCTCCTATTTCCAAGCACTTCTCATGTGAGCTCCTTCTTCACCAGCCCCACACCTACAATCCCATGAACTCACTCTGCACTACTCGCAGATCACTGACCCTACCTCACCCTTTCTTATACTCAAGCCTTTGCACACGCTGCCTCCTCTGCCTGGAATGTCTCCTCTACCTTGTACACCTGGTCGAGAATCAACTGTCAGTTCTGTTCGAGTTGCTCCTTCACCATTTTGTCACAGTACTACAAGAACAAGAGAAACGTAAAATAACTGCTTCACAAGTTGGAGAAAGATCCTGATAGGAAATGTAGTGGGATAGAGGTAACATGGGAGTCAGTGGCACCCCCACCTTCATGCAGTCTAAGTGCAGAACCCAACCCTTATGGGGCATCTACCGCAGACGCTCTCAGATGCCAGGGCTCAAACGAGTAAGGAAAAGTCTCTCACTACACAACGTCCCTGGTTCTTTTTCTGCCCTTTCCACTGAAAACTGAACTGAATTACCCAGTTTTCCCATAGCTGCATTTCTGCTTTTGCTTTTTTCCAAGCACAAGCCTAGTTCTTAAGCTCAGGTGTCATGGGTCATCTCTTCATCAAGTCCAAGGCCACTATTTTACTGGATCAAGAAATTTAAGCCCAGAAGTCTGCAGTGACTTGCCCAAAGCCATGTGAACAAATAAGTATCAAAAGCAGGACCGCGTTGTGGGCCTCCTGACCCCCAGGTCAATGTATTTTTCTCCCTTAGAATTTCAAAAAATATGTTTAGTGAAACACTAGCTTCTTGGGGTGTTAATAGACAGTGCTTAACACATTAATTCTGTGATCAAGTACACCTGAGAAATTCTGAGTTAAGATTTATTTACTGGGAAGCCCTCAGTATGCTAATGTGTATTGATTAACTAAATATGATAACACGTCCAGTTAATGCCCTCTCCAGCCCCTATGACACCAAATTCTGCTTATCTGAAAGTAATGGTTAGCGATGGAAAATTAGTAGGCATTTTATAAGACAGTAGGGTATATTGGTTACAGCAAAATGCTTCACTTCAAATACCAGGTACAGCTTTTGCCAAGTCATTTCACCTCTCTAGACTTCAGTTTATTTATCTGAAAAACCAAAATAAAAACAATGTCACCTGCCTCCGAGAGTTTCTGTAAGGATTACATGTGCCACAGATGGAAAGCCCTTACAACAGTGCGGGGCACATAGGAATTGTTCACTAATGGTTAGCTATTATTAGAGCAGACAGGTGACTACATTGTAATCCAGGCAGCAAGTGTCTTAATAAACCCCAATTAACCTTTTTTGTGTTCTTCTAGAGCCTCCTTTGGTCTGTTTACCGCAGCCTTTCCCCTGATCCTCTCTACACACAATGCTCGGGTCTGGTACCCCTGTTTCCCCTCATTTTGATAGAGAGCTCTGTATTTGTTCCCTATGAAACTAGGGTGTCAGCCAAGCCATCCTTCTACCCTGAGTTAATGTCTTCACAGCTTCTTTTTAAGAAAGATGGCTCTCCCCTCCTTCACCACACACAATAGAATTCTCCTACTAACTATTAAGGAGAGACCTTTTTTCTTGGCATACATGAAAAGTTCTTTCTATTTCGACATCCTTAAAGGATCAGTCTTTGAGAAATAGTGCTTTGCAGGATGCATTCTTCACACTTAAAAATCTGCAATTTTACATTCTTATTTCTAGGGCTTGTTACTGTTTGAGACTGTTCAAATTTGTTGTAATACAGCTTAGACTGCTATAACAAAGAGACTTAAAAATATACAGGCTTAGGAAGGCAGGAATTGGCTTCCCTCTCATCTACAGGTCTGCACAGGCAGTCCAGGCTGTGAGGGCACAGCAGGACTGGGAAGCCAGGCTGCTTTTGTCTTGTTGCCCTGCTCCTCTTTAAAACCCAGCTTCCACCTCTTAGCCCATAATAGCTGCTCTACTCCCACCATCATATCTACGTCCCAGCCAGCAGAAAAAGAGAAAAAGGCAATGGGAGGAGGGCACGTGTGTTCTCCATAAGGGCACCATCAGATGCTATACACATCACGAGTCCGAAGGCCACGTTTACTTCAGGAGGAAACTAGGACATACTTAGCTGCGTGGTTATGTGCTAGCCAAAAGCCCTATTACTTTAAGGAAAAAAGAAAAATGGCTATTTGAGGACAAATGGCAGATTTTGCCATGCCTGGCGGAAGTAAAATTGATACTTCTATGACTGACAGCCCCCATGGAAAAGGCTCCCACAACAAAAATCCTCCCTCCGACTTTCTACCCTAAACTCTTGTTTTGACTCTGTCAAAATATTCTAAGCAGTCCTTAAAACAAAATGGAGATACTATTCGGAGGACTCAAGTGAGGATAGGTTTCTAAAAGGAAGGGAGAAAGTAGAGAAAAAGAATGGAGGTGCATTGTCAAGGTTTTTAAAGCATTTGAATTTAATCAATTTTATAATTATTAAAATCTAATCATTTTAAAAAATTTTATCACTTGAATTTTTAAAAATGGATGGTTTCCTGGTCTCTGAATATATGCCTCCTTTCTCTGTATCTATTTGCTTGGCTAAAGCATTTCAATCTATTGTGAGTGGCAACATGGAATTCTTTTCAACCATTTCTCAATCAGTGTATTTTTGTTATTGATAACGATAGCTAAAATTTCTGAGCACTTTAATTTATTCCTCCTAAAAGTCAAGTGCTGTATATACTATTGTTATCCCCATCTCACAGATGAAAAAATTAGGAGTAGCAAAGGGTATGGCCAGAATCCCACCCCTGGGGACCAATCATCTGTAGACACCAAACCAATAAAACTCTGTGTGATATTTTATCAAACTAACTCTCTCTTCATAAAAAACAAAACCAGGGGGCTGGCCCCAGGGCCTAGTGATTAAGTTCAGTGCAATCCACTTCCGCAGCCTGGGTTTTGATCCTGGGGATGGACCTACACCATTTGTTAGCCGTGCTGTGGCGGCAACCTGCATATAAAGTAAAGGAAGATTGGTGCAGATGTTAGCTCAGGGCTAATCTTCCTCAAGCAAAAAAAAAAAAAAAAAACCAGGGTGGGTGATCAACTATTCAGTGCAAACACTACTGCAGATGAAATGAGACTGCTTAAAATAACAGCAAAACTAAAGGCACGGCTTTAACTGAAAAAAGTGGGCTTCTCTGTGTAGTGTTTTTAATTCCACGATTCCTGTGCTTCCCCACAGAGAAAGACCATGACCGGCCCACTTCTTTTATGAGACAGAAACAAAAGTAGAAAATGAAAAATATTTCACTAACGAACAGCCCAGAGTTACATTATTTAGAACAGGCAAACAATAATCTGTGCGGTTTGAACTAATCATTTCCAAAGGTAGGTAACAGAGATGGAGAGAAAATCTCGACACGTTTTCAGGTCTCAAACGTGTGCTGTTGACTTCTCCGTTCCGTAACCCTGGAGGAAGAGCGGGCTGTGAGCTGGGCTGTGACTGAGAACTCGAGAGGCTGGTGCAGGTCGCAGGCTCGTCTTGTGTGTGCAGATGTTTAGAGAGAAAGGTGCCAGTGGGAATTGCTAGCCAGAGGACGGAGCTCAGCACAGGCTGCACTTGCTGCGGGTGTATTTCTATGCTGATTTACTAGGTGGCGACATAATCTTAAAAATAAGCGTTTCCGTTTCCCGCAGGAGTTTCAGCTCTCCATCTTTTTATTGATGCACTTTTCATTTCCAATGTTACCTTTGCCTTGCTTTCATTTTTGCTGCCTTTGACTGAAATTTCACATCATCTGCTCCGTTCTTCTAACAGAAAAACTGTTAAACCATACAATCTGGCTTGAGGAAAAGTTCAAAATCCCTCTGTAGTGTGACCTGAATCCAGGATCTTCAGTCTTTGCAATCACCATTCCTGAGGGCTAACATTCATTTTATTTGGTGTATATCTGTATATCTGGAATTCTCCTTTTTTCTGAAACATTAGAGAAATAAACTCTTTCTCTCTCATATATTTATTTCTCAAAACTCAAGGATAGGCCTCCTTGGGGCCAATATAAAAAGCAATCCACTACCAAATATTTCTGTAAATATTTTTGTGTTTTGCCCCAAAGTGTGTAGTAATTCTGGAAGCATTTACAAAATTATGAATAAGTAAGTATCAGTGAAAATGCTTTATAAGCAGCAAAATAGCATGAAAACACTAGTTACTATTATTTTCCGATATCTGGTTCTACTATTCAGGGCCAGAGTAGCAAATATCAGCTGGGAAATGGAGACATTGAGAAGCCTCCTTCTTTCCTTGCCGCCTTTAGTTGTCCTGAGAAAATACCATCCTGCTGGCCATAGATGATGACCCAGAAAATGCCACCACCACAAGTTCATATAATTTACCCATGCATATTAGAGCACCTGCCACATGCCAGCATTTCGCTGGACATGTGACACTGGGAACTACCAAGGATGGTAAGCTGTGGTTTCTAACCTCAAGAACCACATATGTTGGTAAAGCACAAATGAAAATGATTAATGAAGCGCCTCTGACACACTAAGTCTGCAATCAGAGAAAGGAGAGAGGCTGGGAGTAAGTTGAAAGGAAAATGATAGAGACACACCCTGGACTGAGGCGGATGTTGATATGTGAGAAGGGGAAAGGGCAAGAAGGAGAAGCTTGCAGATAGATGGCCCCTGGAGTTGGGATTGAACAAGTGTTCACCTGAGCCAGAAGCAATGAGGAAAACAGATAAGGAGAGATGAGGTAGGTGCCACGCGGTAGTGGGTGCCAAATAAGATTGGTAGCGTGAGTTTGGTTGGGGAGGGCAGTGAGAACGAGGCAGAAGAGAAGATCTGATCTGACAGAAAACAGCGTTTCTAGAAGGACCAGAGCCACACTGTGAAAGAGTGGTTTTAGGAAGAGTAGCCAGGCAATGAGCGTGGGAGGGTTAGAAAGGGAAAGAGACAGAAGAGCAAAAGGCTAACTCGGGCAGGGAAGAGGGAAGGCTGGGCTAGGAGGGTGGTCAGGGTCTGTTCAGAAAAATGAATATAAGAGCGAAAAAAAGAAAGACCAAAATCTAGGACTGACTGACATGGAGTGATAAAAAAGACAAAGTCCTGGTAACTGGGATAATGGTGCTTTCACCGAAAGACACAAGGAAATTTGGGCAGGAAAGAGAATAAGTGTGACTGTAGGAATGCTACCTTTGAAGTGACACCAGGATTCTTATAAATTCCAGGAGTCAATATGAAACGTGTGAATGTTCAAAATGCCTAAAGCGTAGGACGCACAGAGGAGTGGTGGGACACGGGCTTGGTAAAGAAAGTCGAGGAGAAATGATGAGAGAACTCTAACGAGTTTCAGTTACATTCTACGGGGAGATAGTGGAAGATTAACAAGACCAAGTGAACGCCTGGGGGTTGGGTCTTGCCCATTATTTCGGGGTGAGGCCACAGAAGCAGAACCAAGGAAAGTGAGGGAGACAAGTGAAGGAATGAAACAGAAGTGATGGAGAGTGCTGAGTTAAGGTGATAGAGAAAGAACTGAAGCGGGAAGCTGAGAGGAAGAGAGTTGTATAAGAACAAAGAAACACACAACAGCTTCAGTGCTTAACGTTATTTTTTAAAAACCTGTTGCTTATTAAAATGCAAGTATCTTATGGCAGCTAATTAGTTCGTCTTAAAAGATGTCCCCAGTGAACCTTGCCTTCTGGTATTCATGACCCTGTACAGCGCCCCTCACGTTGAGTTTGAGCTGCCCCATCGCTTCCATTAACCAGTAGTATGCAGCAGAAGTGACAATGTGGCCATTCTGTACTCAGACTTGAAGAGGACCAGCAATTTCTGCCTCCTCCTGCTTATTTTTGGGAGCTCTGAGCTGCCATATAAGAAGTCAGCTCTCCCAGCCCAGCCACCACAAAGAGAGGCCTTGTAGAGAGGAGCAGCCCGGAGACTCCTGGAGCAAGAGGGCGGTCCAACCTGCACGGCCTCTCAGGCGAGTTTCCAGATGACCCTACAAGCCTGCAGATAACGACACGGCCGTCATCTGACTGCAACCACACGAGAAACCTGAAGAAAGACCAGCAGAATAATGGCAGCTGAACACAGTGAACCCACAGAACTGTGGGAAATGCTCAAACACTTGTTGTTTTCAGCTGCTAGGTTTTGGAGGGTAACCCGCCCGTATGAAGCCCAGTATATTAGGCTCTATCAGTCATAACCAGGCAGCCTCTGGGGAAATGGCTGTGAGGTGACTGCTGCCTGGAGAAGTGCCCACGGCAGCAGATGTGGAAGCTGGGCAGGTCGTAGCAAGACTGGAGGGTTCCTGGGAACCAGAGCACAACCAAAGGCTCTGGACATCCTGGCAAAGAGGGGACAATGGGGCCAAAGGGAGGAAGTAAGAGGCACTGTCAGGAAATGAGGTTTTCCATATTAAAATGAACCCTCAAACCTCCAGGCTTTTCTACAGGGGCAAAGAGCCACCCCAGCCATCCTGTCCACTCCTCGGGAGTCCTTACGTCCCCCTGGGAGTCTCACATTTCACCCAGTGCCGCCACCACCTCACCAGCCCCACAAGGTGTGGGGTGCCCTTCCTTTGTGCCATCTAAAGTACCAACCACATCTCTTCCAGGCTCCCCTTAGCACAGCTGGGGAAGACTAGGACTTGAAAAGACTTCATTACATACCAAGGCAGAGAAAGGGCAGTAAACACAGAGAAAAACCAAAATGATCCATTGTTCAACGAGAGATCCACTCCAGTTTCAAAGGGCTGGCCCAGTTTAAAGGCTCCTATCCTAGGTCCCACTCATCTTGGCTCCCAGCAGACTCCCTTTATCCACTCAACAGACACAGACTGGGCTTGCTCTGCCCCGGGCACAGCCAAGCTTTGCACCTTGATAAATAAAAGACGCAATTCCTACCCACAAGGAGCTTCCAATGTGGTGGGTGACAGTTAAATGAACAAGGGACATACAGGAGGGATAAAAATATCAGATGGGTTGAAGTGGTGGTGGAAGGTTGTGGAAGGTTCCCTGAAGGAGCAACTGAATTCTAGAAAATGCAGCCAAGCTAATATGTGAAAAGGCTTCACGGGATGTGGGAATAACAACTCCAAATATAAGGAGATTTGAGAAAATGCAGTGGCCAAGGTGAACTATGCAGTTCAATGTAGCTAGAAAAGAAGGTGTGAGGGGCAGAGCTGAGAGGCGAGGTTAAGGATGCGCCCGTGATCTAAACAGGATGGGTCTGAGGTGCCATCACTCATACTTTGGATTTTCTCAGAAGCCTACAGTAAAGAAATCACCATAGACGACTGACATAAGCTCTGCATTTCAAAGAATACGTCAGTCGTTCTGGAACACAAAGCCTCCACATAAAGTAAATATGACTACCCATAATTTTTCTGTCCCAGATATTATATTTAAGATAAAGGCCAAGGAAGTCAGATTCAAATTCTGCAGTCCACCCATTGCGGGCTTTCTGAGTTTTTGTCTTAGGTCTAAAAGATGTAGGTTCTCCAGTGGATTCATAACAAGAATGATCACCCGTTCCGGTAGAGACCGGCTCGCGGATGTTGGTACTTCTCTCCCAGCCCGCCGGTGAAGAACTCAATTTTAATACAGCACAATAGCCACAACTCTCCACAGAGATTTTTTTTCTGTCAGAGAAATCAAAGAGAAGCGTTGCTATATTCATAATTGCCCCATGGGCCACCAGGCGGCTCAGTTCTGTTTATTACGCAGCTTCACAGAAAAAGGGAACAGGAAAACAGCTCACAGCATTCGATGTGGAACCACACGCCTCATCTATCCAAGAATTTGTAAAATGCATCATAGGTTTTAACATGTTTTCTTCAGAAATCCTTAATTTTAATTGCTTCTCAGCGCTATTGATGCAGGTATCAACCATGAGAGAATGGACATGCCTGGCCAGCAAATCAAGAACTGGACAAGCAAATTGCCTACCCTCATCCTTCTAGTCCAAGCTCTAGCCACCAGCTGACTTCAGAGAACTTGGACCATCAATTAATCCTTCCAAGATGTCCATACAATGTCGCATCCATACAGACGGTCTCTTCAATTTCTGCTGGTGCACAGCTCTAGAAACTGAAACCAGATCTATTCACTCCTTTCCCAGGATTGTTTCCATGGAGTGTCTAGTTTTCTGCTGGTGACCTAAACATGTCAACAACATGTAGAGAGCAGACCAGCATCAGCAGGGCACACCCCGAAAGGGTTCTGCCCCAATAGTAAATATCTTCAAGTGCTCTATTACACATTAACAGGTATCTATCTGCAAACAACATCATTATTTAGCTCATTTACTTGAAATAAAATGTTGGATATAGTTTTGATTGGGAACATGCCTGCCTCTTAAGAAATAAGAGGTGAAATAGTTTCGTTTTGGAGCTATTTTCCTTCTTAGGACATCTGTCATCTCCTGAACCATTCATCTTCAGGCTCCTCCTTGCCTTAAGTAAGATTAACAGACACTCTGTAGATCGTGTTCATTTTTTTCCTGTGCGAAGATAAAATGGGGGCAGGAAACATAATGGGAGTTAGCAAAATTTAAATATTTATACCCCGAGGAGAATTAAGTCAATTCGATACGGTAATGTTTTAAATGAAATGCTAATAAGCAAATGACTGTGTAATCTCACCCTTTCCTATGACAGTCATTTAACAAAGCTCAAAGTCGGCTCTGTGATTTGATATGAAGGGCCAAACTTTCAAGGGCAGTTTTTCGTGGGTTCTTAATTTGAGAGTGCGAAAAAGGACGCTTGGTGAAAGCAAATCCTGCATTGCAGCTGGGTTATGGCCACACTGACTAGTTGCGGCTCTGCTCCCTAAAAACCTGCGTGAGTGGGCAGAGCCATCTCGAGGCGTTGTTTGTAAGAGGAGAGGAGTCGCTGTGGGGAGTCAGGCTGCGGAGGACTCACTGACTTCAGCGCCAGCCTCAAGATTTGTGAGGTCAGGAGACTGGAGTAAAACATGAGACTGCCCGACAGCAAAGGCGTTTAAAACTGACCTTGCTCACCTTGGAGGATAACCAAGGAGCGGATCGTTCCACTGCACTCTACGACTGCCAGCCATGAGAAGCACCGTCAGGTCAGCTCCAACAGTGTCCACCAGGGAGAGCTTGGGTTCACAGCCACGCGAGCAATCCCAGAAAACTCACCTACCCGCTGCACGGTGCACCCTCAGAGCCTCCCTCACCGAGTCTTGTGGTATTGATAACAACTTGCTGGTTTTTCCAACGTGCCTAACATATTGCCAACCATTCTATTGCAGAGAAAGCCTTTCCCTTAGCAGACCAGTTTACATAGAGGGAGAGAGCAGCCATTCCTGGTTCCCCAACTGATAAGGCTGTTCTGCCAACAGGGGCCTAGGTTAGAACAGAACATCGAGAGGGAGGAGACGGGAAATTTCTTTAAGGCCTCTGAGAAATGAGGAGATAAAAAAAAGAATGTATACTGTTTTCTTCCCAGGGATAATGAGACAAAAACATCTCTTCTGAAGGAGCCCAGAAATGTCACAGAAATTGTAAATGTAGGAGCCAGATTGAGCCTTGGAGCTACAATGGACCTTATGTTGTCCAATTCTTTCACTACACAAATAAGAAAAACTGGGGTTCAGAAAGCTGTGTTTATTTTCTCAAGGTCACTCAGCGTATTAGTCAGGGTTCTCCAAAAAACAAAAACAGAGCCAACAGAATGTGTGTGTGTGTCCATAGGTATATTTATCTATCTACCTATATATCTGTATATACGTATAAAGAGAGAGAGGGGGGTTGATTTATTATAAGGAATTGGCTTGCTTGATTATCGAGACTGACAAGTCCCACGATCTGGAGTCAGCAAGCTGGAGACGCAGGAGAGTCGATGGTGCGTGTCCAGTCTGAATGTAGGTAGGCGTGAGAGCAAGGACGAGCTGATGTTTCTGTTCAAGTCTGAAGGCAGGAAAAAAACAGGTCCCAGCTCCTGCTCAGGCAGGAGGAAATTCCCTCCCACTTGAGGGAGGGTCAGCTTTTTTGTTCTATGCAGGTCTTCAACTGATCAGATGGGGCCCACCCACATTAGGCAGAGCAACTGCCTTACTGTCTACCCAATCAAATGCTGCTCAAACCAGAAACACCCTTACAGACACACCAAGAATAATATTTGACCAAACGTCTGGGTACCCTGTGGCCCAGTCAAATTGACACATAAAATTAAACATCACACATAGCTCATTGGAGAAGATCCCAGCCTTGATCAGCTCGGCTCACTTCTAGTCCAGTTGTCTTTGCACTCTGCCACATTGCCAATTCAAAATGAAATTATGTGTAAGCCATTTGTATAAGCCTAGGTAATTCATTTTAATCAAGTCAAGATCCCTTCAGATAAATTATGTGGGACATTATTCACTCTACTGATTTCTGGATTAGAAAAATAATAATTATTAAATTGTATCTGAAGCTCTCAGAAGCCCCAAACAAGAGCTTGAGAGAGGTACCCCTGCACAGTTGATCTGTGATCTCTGAACAGGCCGAGTGAGGTGCAGCGCATCCTCCGCCTGAGTGCCCGTCGCTGCTGGAGTAGAGTTGAGGTCACTAGTGCTGAGGAGAGCGTTCTTGCTCAAACATGGTCCGCTCCCACCTTAAAGTCCACACGCCCTTAAACTCCCCAGAATTTCCCCCAAACAATACCACATCATGCCCATTTTTTTAAACATTACATCATCTGGCCTACACAGAACAGGCAGAATCATGCACTCGATACTTTTCCTGGAAGATAGACTGGCAAACTTCATCTCCATGTTCTCATATCATATCCTCTGACTGTGTAACACCAGGAATTCAGGGATGGACGATACAAGTCGTCTTTTCCAATATATATATATACATATATACATATACATATGTATTCCAACACAAGATATGATTCCCATGGATTTAGAAAAATAAAAATACTTGTTTTCTTATTACTGAATCATTCCAGGGAAATAACTAGAACTCACCCCTCTTTTGTAACCACTGTTACATGAAGCTTCCTTGACAGCCAGCCTATCTCCTCCCTTTTAGTGGGGAAAAAATGCATATAGGCCCACCTGCTAGAGATTCACATCTCATCTGGTCTCATTTTCTGTGCACTGTGAGAACTGAGCTGGCGTGAGTATTTCTCCAAATGAGAAAGCAAAAACAATTATACCATTTCTATTTCATTTCAGCTTACTTAATAAAGGAGAAACATGAGAGTTGAAAATGAATTGCAAGAGCCAGACGAGCACGGGGCAAGTTAATGAGGAGCTTTTATGAGCTGTAATTTTTATTTATTTATTTGTCCAATTAATTATTTATTATATGCATTGGATATGGCCGGTGACTAATAGCCTTCGGGGTGCACTTAACGCAGCAATTACCCCAAAACGAACCCTGCCCTTACAACTTGTAACCTAATCAGGCTCAGGAAAGTGGAACATTTGCATATGGAGTGAGCAGAAATTGCCAAGCTCCCTCTCGAAGTGAGATTTCAAGGAAATTTCTTTTTACCCAGTAAGAGTCCATGGTGATTTCTATGTGTGGTTATTAATCAGTGAGTCAATAAATAAATTATTAATCACCTACCATATATATAAGACACTGTGGTAGGCCAGATGAGAAGAGAAAAAAAGCACATGACAACCTACATATCTTCAAGCAAAACTAGCAGTGACCACCTACTACGTGCCAGGCACACTAACTCCGTGACCTGGGCTAGGTTGTGGAACTTCTCTAGGACTGAGATATCTCTCTGGTGAATGGTCAGAGGTTTTCACTGTATGCATCAAAGTCACCTTGAGAAGCGGTTAAAAATATCTGGCATTGGTGTGTCCCCAGAGTCTAATTCAGTAGATTTGGTATATGTGATTTTTGTGTGTGTGTTTGTGTAAGGAAGATTGGCCCTGAGCTAACATCTGTTGCCAATCTTCCTCTTTTTTATGTGGGATGCCACCACAGCATGGCTTGATGAGTGGTGCTAGGTCTGTGCCTGGAATCAGAACTTGCAAACCCTGGGCCACCGAAGCAAAGCATGCAACCTTAACCACTACACCACCAGGCCAGCCCTGGTACATGTGGGTTTTTTTTTTTTTTTTTGAGGAAGATTAGCCCTGAGCTAACATCTACCACCAATTCTCCTCTTTTTTGCAGAGGAAGAGTGGTCCTGAGCTAATATCCATGCCCATCTTCCTCTATTTTATATGTGGGATGCCTGCCACAGCATGGCTTGACAAGCAGTGCATAGGTCCATACCTGGGACCCAAACTGGCGAACACTGGGCCATCAAAGCAGAATGTGCAAACTTAGCTGCTGTGCCACTGGGCTGGCCCCCATATGTGTGATTTTTAACAAGCTAAACTTAAGAACTATTAGACTTGATCATTTCTAATATTCCTCAATATCCTAATATTTTATGATTCTGGGAACCATAATTTCATACTACAAAGCTGGGGTTACCAAAAAAGCTCCTTGGAAAAAAAAAAGCAAATTCAGATAGAAGGGCATTAAATTTACCCTTGTGTAATGCTACCTAACTTTTTTTTTTAATGATTAAAATTATTTGGAAAATTATATGCAAAGTGGATGTCTTCCAGTGAAGAATAAAGCAAGTAGTAGAAGCCAATTCAGGCAGCAAATAGTCCAGAGAAAACCCAAATTCAATTTATGAAAATGTGCACTTTCTGATAAATACAACTGAACTTCTCCTGCTACTCTGTCTTGCGACCACACGGGTGGTCCGTGCTCGGTCATCATCAAGCTGCGTGTTCAGCCCTCAGGCGTCAGTGCAGTGACCCCCATGAAGAATCTACAGTAGACATCTTCCAGGAACAGGCTGATCCAGAAGACTGTTTTCATTCCAACAATGTGTGCTTTTTAACAGATTTCCCTGATAATTTTTATTATCACATAAGGGTAATAAACAGCAATGTGGACAACAGTTCATTTTATTGTGATACTGTCGCCTGAAGAACAGAGGGCTCACGTCATTTGTATTTCTCGGACATCCATACTAATTCCTTTCTCAGCTATTTCCTTCCTTGATCTTGGTTTACCATTCCTAGCTTCAGTTGGAAACAGAAAATCCAGAGTGTTTATTTCTGACAAATGTAGCGCTTAGATGGCCCACTATCATTTAATTTAACACGCAAGCAAAACACAGTCACGCTCTTCTATTTATGGACTGTATTCGTATGCTTCCGAGGTGTCTGATGGGCCGGTACTGATGGACTTTTACCGAGTGAGGACGCATTCCTGCAAGTTGATTCTGAATGGTTTACTTTTACTACCACATGCAAGAGTGTGGAAGAGATATCTTGGCAAATAAGCAATATGAAGGTAGAGCTGGACACTGTGAGAAATGGATTCAAGTCATGATGACTTTATTTTCCTCAGATCTAGTCTTACTGGACAACAATATTTTGGGGAATTTACTTTCTACCAAAGCCAATTTTTGGTCTATATGAGAGTGATTTTTCTTTGCTCCTTCAATGCATTTCCCAGTCTATTTCATAATAGATGTCACAGCATTTGTATTTCCCATTAGTCCGTCTTCCTTCTCAAGCATCACCCAGTGCAGACTGTTGTTCTCAGTCTCTCTTTCAAATACAATGCACCCTTTTTTAAAATGCTGCATAATGGACCCAGATATTTCTTCCCTGATTATCAGATAGTGACCTTTCCTGATCTTATTAGAACAAGTCACTGCACACTGCTTTAATAACAGGTGTCTTGTTTTATGATATCTTGCAAAAGAATAACACTCTCCCTTGCCCACTCCCATACCCCTCCCACCCACACACAAAGCCCTAAATTCTTAAAAGTCATCTTCCTCCTTTGATGCGTTTATGGTTGCTTTTAACATTGTGTTCGGACAAAGGAGAGGGCCAGGAAGTTGAGAGCTTGGACTGTGACGCTTTGACTCTGGTCCAGCTCCGCATCCACACCCACACTGCCCCACAGAATCTTCTGCTTCTGTTTCATCACCTAGACCAGCCCACCTGCCTGCACCATTGTTGAGCCCTGGACATCAGCCCTAAGAAATCCCAAACTCCCACGGGAGTCACCAGATAACTACTCACTTTGTCCATCAGATTCGCCCCATGGACAGTCGCCCACTCTGCTAAAATCGCCTACTATGTTAATCATCCCCTTTCTCTCCAACTCCATCCCAAGATGTGCATTTACCAAATAAAGGCCGTTGTCAAGCAAGAGAGGAGAAAAAGTACGCGACACATGAGAAACAACGACAACTAAACCAAGTCCGCCTGGACAGCTTAAGAGTTTCCCAATGGTACAATGATCCCTAAAATCCAGGCCATCCAGGGAAGCAGACAGGTGGTAGCCCTATGTTAAATTCTGTTACAGTAAATGGGATTAACTCATTGCTTGTTTATTTGATAACAGCCAACGATTATACAAAATATGTCAATAGCAACCAGAGATCAGAAATTCAAAGTCCATAGCCAGTTACATACACAATGCTCATAATGAGAGCAAGGAAACTTTCAGGCCTAAATAGTCAGAGATAAGCTAAGGACCAAAACTGATATCCACAACCCCAAGCAAACCCACTCCTTAGATAAACTCAGCCCTTTGACTTGCTAATATTTCAGGAAACAGAAGTTCTTAATTTAATATTTCAGCCTTGAGGAAATGAAATTACTTACTAAGCCAGGTTTCAGATAAGAATTTCTCATACTTGATGAACAAAACTTGTTGGAAATGTCTCCAATCTGGTAACCAGCCTGACGCACAAGCTCTGCTCCAAGAGTGCCCCCACTCCTTAGAGGAGGGTGGGGAGGAACATAGTGGACGGACGCGTGGAAAAAGTCTCCCAGGTGAAAAGCACCCGGTATTTTTGAGAACCCGGAAGGCCAATGTGGCTGGAGAGAAGTGAGTGAATGGACAGCGGCCAGAGCCAAATCTGGAAGGGTAGGCCAGGTCTGTATCCCTGGCTGCCACTCAAAGGATTTATGAGTCCCAGTCTAATGGAAACTCGCTGTGGGTTTATACTCTCTTGCTGCCATGTGTAGAGTGAACTGGCAGACAGCAAGGGGAGAAGTTAAAAGACAAACTGGCAAGCTATACCTACCAGGAAGTGGCCAGCACCATCTTCACATGTCGCCAAGTCAACACTCGCCTAATGTACAAAGAGCATCTAGCCACCACCCAGTGCTCAGATGGAATAAATTACTCTCTCTGTTATGGTACCCCTTCATGCTACTTATACTTCTTTCACCTGGCACAGTGTATTTTATATACGTCTGCTACTAAATTAAATGAGAAAATATAAGTGAGGTACTTATCACTGTGTTTGACACGTAATAATTGCAAATATTACTTCCTTCTCTTTCTCCTGAGCTACAAATAGTCACTCTTCATTTTCCTTCCCCTGCAGGGAAGGCTTATACAGATTACTTTAACTAGAAACTACCAGTAATGCCACAATCAAGGGAGTTTGCAGAAAAAGGTTGATAAGGCAAAACAGGAAGTTGGGAAATTGGGGCAAACAAAGTTGGGGGCCTGGCCACAGATCTGAGAGCCAGGCAAAGAGTCAGGGCTTTAGCAAGTCAGGGAGATGAGAGCGGGCTGGAGTAGAATGAAGGAAAGCATGGGTCCTTGGCGAATACTGGGACAGGTTGACTTTCCTGGGGGGAGCAGTTTAAGTGGTTTCAGTGTTCAGAAAAGGGGGGAGCAGTCCCTGCGTCTTCCTCTCTGATGCATCCCCATGTCATAGCCTGGGGCCAGGCACGCAGAGAAGCTCAAAAGTGCTACCGCACCATTATAAACAACACTCGCTCCACGGGGAGACGAGCTTTAACCTGAGGCGCAACTAAAGCCGTCTTGAGGAAAGCAAGGCACAGCCCAGGGAAAATGGCTCTCCCAGACCTTGTGCTGTGGTCCGATCATTTAGATAACTCTCATATAAACAACATAAGCACAATCAGAGAAGAGTGGCCGTGCCTTGACTATAGGAATGCAGAGGGAAGAACAAAGGAAGAAAAATGGATAGTTTTGTTTTACTAACAAGATTGTCCCATAATAGATTCATGGTAAAGAAGTACAAAGACAGCTGAGGCCTCTTTCTGAACAGCACAAGTAATATGACTCAGATCTAATGTGGTTTAAACCTTTTGAGCATTTTCCTCTACTCCTTCAGGCCCCTTTTCGTCCTTGCCATGGCCTTATGCTTCCAAGTTTAAACTGTGGACCTAAGCCTGGTGTCCACCCCCTCTTTTTGGCAGAAGTCATAGTCTAGTCATTTGAGCTCAGAGCCAATGGCTCAATGAGCCATTTAATGAATGGGTCATTCATTTCTTCCAACCCCTGATACGGGTAGAAGTCCACCCAGAAGTCCTCTATAGGAACACTACAAAAAAAAGTCAGTCAAACTTCCACCGCCCCTAAAGATCAGTAGTTCTCCAATGCTCGCCCAAGGCCCTGGTAAACCTCTGAGGCTTATCTTAGAAAACTCTGGAAGTCAAAATGTGTCAGTGGAGGAAGGCTGGAGATGAAGAACCTACCTGTTTCTGATTCACACTGCACAGATCCTAGGTTTAAATTGAAGCCTATGCCCAAAGGAGGGCCCCAAAGAAGGGCAACTACAAAAGGAGGATTTGCAGCCTTAGCCCACCCACTCTCAGGGCAGGGCTGATTGCTCCAGGCGCCGTGACTGTGGTGAAGGGTGGGAAGGTTCAGGGTTAAATGAGCATGAGGCAGGGTGCTCTCAGAAGGAAAATTTTCTTGCTTTGGTTGGACACGACTCTATTAGAGAGGGTGCTGGTAACTGTGGGACCACCTATAATTTGGTGTTATGTATCTCCACAATAAAAAGTAACGTATCATCCTGTAATCCTGGTCTCTTCAACTGGACACTCCTCCACACCCCATCATACACACATACACACACACACACGTGTACACACACCAAAGTTTGCACAAGCCAACTAAAAATCTAGCACCGAGGCTGACAGCAAGCTAAGACAGATAATCAAAACAAAGTGGAAAAAAATGTCTTGAGAGCAAATAACACAGTATGCTTCGATGAACTTGCCTTATGTAGACTTTTCTGAAATGTATATTTTTCAGACAGATGCTTTTGTTCTTATTGTTCAATAACGCAGAAAAAACTAGGAAGAGATAAAAATAGCTTGCAGCGGCCAGCCCCACGGTCGAGTGGCTAAGTTCTCGTGCTCTGCTTGGGAGGCCCAGGGTCTTGCTGATTCAGATGCTGGGCATGGACCTAGCACAGCTCATCAAGCCATGCTGAGGGGGTGTCCCACCTAGCACAACTAGAAGGACCTACAGCTAGAATATACAGCTATATATTGCGGGATTTTAGGGAAAAGAAGAAGAAAAAGAAAAAAAAAAGGCTGGCAACAGATGTTGGCTCAGGGTCAATCTTTTAAAAAAAATGGCTTACAGGGTGAGGACATAGTGCCAGGAATGTGGGTGCATCAGGCACATATCTTGCATAACCCCTAAACCTCAACAGAAACCATACTTGTTTCCACCTGGCATAATCTCCAATTCCCTGCAAACCCACCAAACTAAGACATAAATTAGATGCCAGAATCCTTAATATATACTAATTTTCTGATTAAATTCATGAGTAATAAATTATTTGAATATACATTCAGATCTGCTAGTTTTTCACCGTGATGGATAAAATTATTTATTTCCCTTTGGTGAATTAAAGGCATACAGTTACTTAATAGCCTTGCCTGAATCTAGTTCCATAAACATTCATTGTAAGTCTTATTTTAAAAGTCTAGTGTTTTCCTTTCCTTAATCAAGATATAAAATTTGGCTCTGTCTTGTTTCATTCATCCCCTTATCTCATTACCATATCCTGTTCATATAAACAGTATAAATAAAAATTTAAAAAGAAGGAAGCATCCCATTCATGGCTTAAACTGTTAGTTTTCACTTAAACATAGCTAATTAATAAGTAATAAACTTGAATATGCTATGCCTTTCTTATGTTAACAAACAATTCCTTTTAAAACTCTGTGCAAGCAGTTAAATAGTTTATGTGGCAGCTTCTACTCAAGTTTTAATTATTCTGTATAAAGATAGGAAATGTGGGGCCTGCCCGGTGGCGAAGCAGTTAAGTTTCCATGTTCTGCTTCTCGGCAGCACCAGTTTCCCAGGTTCGGATCCCGGGTGTGGACATGGCACTGCTTGGCACGCCATGCTGTGGTTGGCGTCCCACGTATAAAGTAGAGGAAGATGGGCATGGATGTTAGCTCAGGGCCAGTCTTCCTCAGCAAAAAGAGGAGGATTGGCAGTAGTTAGCTCAGGGCTAATCTTCCTTAAAAAAAAAAAAAAAGATAGGAAATGTAATAATTAACCACCTTCAACTCCTGAACAGGAAATAGCAAGTCTTTTGTTCTATTAGTAGGGATGCACTTGGCAATCATCAACCTCCTTAACTCCTTGCTCTATAAGTAGTGATGAAAGGGGTATTCTTTAAAGAGCTGAGATGTAGATATTTTGCATAAGATTATGAATGAAATCATTTTTAGGATAGGCATTTAAAATAAATGGAGTGTTTTGAGATTTTAATCAAGCAAAGCCCTGGACCACAGTGCACAGGATATGAAATATCTGATGAAATCTTACCTGGTAAACCAGCACAGTGACCGATATGTTCCATTCCTATTTACTTCATTAACTAAAATCTGAGAAATTTGAAGTAAACAAAAGTGAAAAAGGTGGGGCCAATATCATTCAAACTCTCAGATATCATTTCCCTTTTAGTGGGTGCGGGAAAGAATGAAAAAAATTAAAAAGACACACAATCTTTTTATCTTAAATAAACAGCAGGTAACAGGGAATAAATTCCTTTTAAAAATTCCATCTAACTAGCAAAATTTAGGTGGCCCAAATTATATTGAATAAATTCTCTTGAACTAGTCTTCATTTCTCTCAACACCCTATTGTTGTATTAGTTAGGGCTCTTCTTGTGGCAAGTGACAGACCCATGGTGAACCAACTCTAGGAAAAATAATAGAATTTATTGGTCAACACCAGCAATGGCACTGAACCAATAAACCACAAGAAATATGCAGGTGCTGGAACAGTTAAAGTCAGATGGTTGACCACAATAAGAGGCGTCTTCCTCTCTCTCTCTCTCTCCATGTCTATAAACACTGGCTCAATTATTCTTCTTCCTCATTATGCATGGCAGAAAACAGGTACCAACAATTCCCATGTTTAAAAATCTCACAAGTGCCATTTTAGAGACTGACTTGTTCTCTTTAGGATTAAAACATCCTAAGGTCCCCTTATGCCCACATCTTGTAAGTTAGCTCTCTTCTTATTATCCTATTTCAACTGTGCTATAAGTTTCCTATTGTGGCCTAGACTGATGTAAACATGCAATCAAGAATCACCATACATTTCAGAAACAGTAATGCTATGAAAGAGGAAAAACAAATTCAACAAAGAGAATAATTTGTAAGAGAGATAAGCACAGTCAATAAAGCAAGGAAAACAGGATTTTTGAATATATCCTTGGAGACTTGTGCAAGAATATCGCAATCTTTTAAAAAATTAAGTAGAGGGAACTTTTGCTTCCAGATACAATAAAGTAACTAATGCTAATCAATCCCCCTTCTGACATGAAATGTATGAGGCTGCTATTTTAGGCATTGGATGACAGGCAGTGCAATCCTACAAACTTTGAAGGAGGGAAGAGCCCATTAGATGAGCCCTATGATCACCCTAGTTTTCAGCTGGAGACAATTTCCTGACCTTGGTACAGTGAGCTGAAATTCAGAGAGAATACTGAGGTCCTACTAAGCTGAGAAGGTAGAAATCAGGGTTAGGGTAGCTGAAGAAGCTGGAATCTGAGGAGCTGGGGCCTCAGACAGTAAGAAGCTATGGAGCAGATAAGTAGCATTCTGATGGGAGTGCCAGACAAGTCCTGCATTAAGGGCTGGGCTACAAATGTGCAAGGTGAAACTTCATGAAACTTACCGGAAAACAGCTGGGACAAGGTTCAGAGCTCAACATTAGAGGTTGAACAGTGCTAGGAGTTGGAGTCTGGTCCACAAAGAGTGTAGACCTATTACACACTGAGACTTGAATCCTGCCCTATAAAACCAAAAACTAAGCCCTGAAAAAAAGCCTCAGGGAATACATAATTCAAAGGAATTTGAACCCTGGAAAATTGGAGTGTCTTGGGAAACACTTTATGCTTTTGTCGGATCTTTATTAACCAAATGAAAACCATGTTTTACATAAGTTCAAGGTGTTTAATGAATAAATTTCTTACTAAAACAAAAACCAAGATGTATAGAAGATAAAAGAATCCATATCTTCTACAATGTACTATCCAAAATGTCTAGTATACAATAATTATGAGATATGCAAAGAAATAGGAAAATGTGATCCATAGTCACACAGGAAAACAGTCAATAGAAACCAGCCCGGTGATAGGCTTAGTGTTGACTTTAGCAAACAAAGATGTCAAACAAACTATTATACATTCTAAGAATTCAAAAAAAAGAAATGCAAAGAATTAAAGGAAAATGGGGTATTAATGAGTAAACTGAAAGGGGTTCTTAGCATAAAAATGGAAATTTAAAATAATAAAAGGACCAAATAGAAATCCTAGAACTAAAAAGTGAGTAAAATGAAAAAAAAAAAAAAAACCCTAAAAGGGAATATAGCAGATGGGAGACCATTGAAGAACTCAGTAAACTTGATGATAGGTCAATTATAATTATCCAATCTGAAGAACAGCAAGAATATTGAAGAATACTGAAGAAAGTAATAGTAAACTGTCAGATGGTAGAAAAATGGTCTTTAACATGTATATAATTTGAGTTCCAGAAGTAGAAGAGACTGTGAACGTAGCAAAGAAGTATTTGAAGAAATAATGACCAACTTTTCCCCAATTTTGCTGATAAACATGGACTGATGGACCCATTACCTCAGAAAACCCCAAACAAGACAAATACAAAGAAAATATCTAAGTACATCGTAGTCAAGCTACTAGAAAGCAAATATAAAGAGAAACTTGTAAAAAGTAAAGAGACACGTTACCTATGGGGGAAAACAATGAACTGATAGCTGACAATAATACAAATTACAGCTAATTTCTCATGAGAAATAATGGAAACCAGAAAGTAATGCAAGAACATTTTTTAAGTGCTGAAAGAAAAAATAGTCAACCCAGAATTCTGTATCCAGTGAAAATATCCTTCAGAAACAAGAACAAAATAAAGGCATGTTTAAATAAATTAAATCTGATAGAATTCATTATTAGGAGGAATTTGATACGAGAAATGTAAAAAGATGTTCTTCAGAATGAAGGAAAATAACGCCACGTGGAAGCTCAGATCTATTGGAAGGAACAAAGAGCACTGGAAGTGGCAGATAAAGAGGTGAATATAACATACTGTATTTTTTTCTAGTCAGAAATTCCTTAAAAGACAACTCTCAGTGAAAAATAATAACACTGTAAGGTGGTGTTTTTAACATTTGTTGAAGGAAAAATGTGAACATAATAGTACAAAAAACAGAGAGGTAAGTAAATGGAATTGTACTACTATGAGTTTATTATATTTACCAGGAAATGGGAAGTAGGAAGTGTCGGACGTGAAGTGAAGAGTGGGAAGTCATGCTCTATTACCATTACGTAGACTGTAAGTCAATTTGCATGTTGTTAGGCCTAAAGGAACCAAAACAACAAAATAAATAAAAAGATGTTTAGCTAAAATAAGAATAGAAATAGAAAAATTTAATACTAAGAATATTGAATTAATCTCAAAGAAAGCAGGAAAGAAATAAAGAGAGAAGTAAAAAACAAAAGGGACAGATGGAGAAGAAATAGCAAAATCATAGACATAAGCCCAACCACATTAATAATTATTACATTAAATGTAAATTGGCTAAACACCCCAACTAAGAGGCAGAGATGTCAACCTAGATAAAAAGCAAGACCCAGTGGAATAGTGGCTCCAAATGATGCCCTTTACATAAAAAGACGTATAGATTAAAAGTTAAAGGATGAGGAGGAAAAAAGTACATTATGAAAACACTAGGCTTAAGAAAGCTGGAATGGCTATATTAATAACAGGCAGAGACTATAACAAGAGACAAAGATATTTGGTAATTATAAAAGAGATAATGTATAAGGAAGACAGAAATCCAGAAAGTCTATGGATCTAGTGAAATAATTTCCAAATCAATGAAGCAAAACATACGAAATAAAGGGAAAAGTAAACAAAACCACAAAATAGGCAGAAATTTTCATACATCCTCTCAGTAACGGATAGAAGAAGTGAAAAACAAAGTTAAATCACTACGTAGATAGACTGTCTGAGCAACACTATCTATTAATCTCTCCTAATTGACTTTTAGAAGATACTACACCCAGTTTCTCCAGAATACGCAGGTGTTCGTGGAACATTTACCAAGAAAGTCCATGTGCTGGACAATAAAATCAATCTCAATACATTTCGAAAGATTTAAGTCATAGAGTATGTTCTCTGACTGTTAAAGGCCGGCTCCCTGGCGGCATAGTGGTTAAGTTTGCACGCTCTGCTTCAGCCTCCTGGGGTTCACAGGTTTGGATCCTAGGCGCAGACCTAGCACCGCTTGTCAAGCCACACTGTGGTGGCGTCCCACATGAAATAAAGGAAGATTGCCACAGATGTTAGCTCAGCGACAATCTTCCTCAAGCAAAAAGAGGAAGATTGGCAACAGATGTTAGCTAGCTCAAGGCCAATCTTCCTCACTAAAAAAAAAAGAGAGAGATAATCTAAATAATGAGTTATAAAGAAAACCACCCCAATTTATTTGGAACTTAATTAATACACTTCTAAATAACCCATACATCAAAGTAAAAATCATAAAGGAAATTAGAGAAAATTTCAAATTGAAGGATAATGAAACAGAACGTATAAACTAAAGAAATTTTTAGAAGGAAATTTATAGTTTTAAATGCCTGTATTAGAAAAGAAACGTTTAAAATGATCTAATATTTCACAGTAAGAAGCTGTAAAAACAAGCAAATTGAAATCAAATTACATGAGAAGAAAAAGTAAAGATAAGAGCAGAACTCAAATAAATAGAAAACAAAAAATAAGAAAAATTTTAAAGTAAAAAGTTGATTCTTGGAAAATATTAATAAAATTGTTAAACTTTTTTTTCACCATACATATTTTACAAATTTTTTTCTTGTGATGAGAACTTTTAAGATCTATTCTCTTGTAACTTTCAAACATGTAATACAGTATTATTAATTATAGTCCCTATGCTGTATGTTACAGATAAACACGATATCAACTAACGAAAAAATATTACCAATATCAGGAATAAAAAGAGGGATATCACTTTAGGTATTATGTGCATTAAATAGATAAGTGAATATTATGCAAAATATTGTAACAATAATTTGATAAGTTAGATTAAACATAAAATTACTTAAAAAAACACAATCTACCAAAATTGAAATAAGAAGAAATAGTGTCTGAATAACCCCATATTCCTTCAAAAATGTCTTTAAAAATTGAATTGGTAACAAAATAAACCTTCCCCAAAAGAAAACTACAGATTGGATTGGCTTCTCAGGTGAATTTGATCAAACACTTGACGAAAAAAATAATACTAATTTATCTAATTGTTGTTTAAAAAAGAGGCAGGGAAAAAATTTCACAACTCATTCTATGAAGCCAGCATAATGTTGATACTAAGATACTACAAGAGATAATACAAGAAAAGAAAACTACTTTCAATATCCTTCATGACAGACACAAAAATCCTCAAAAATATTAGAAAATCAATTTCAGCAATATACATAAAGAACAACACAAGCATATTACAAGAATAATACAAACATAATAAAGGCCAATGACAAGGAATGCAAGTTGGATTTCACATTTTAAAAATCAGTCAATGTCATTTGCCACATTTACGAAATAAGGATATATTGTATGATCATTTCAAAGGTTATAGAAAAAGTATTTGACAAAATCCAAAACCCCCTGTTAATAAATCTCAGAACCTAAAAGTAGAAATAAACTTTCTTATCAAATGAAGAGCATCTTCTGAAAAACTATCAGCTGACATCCTCCTTAATGGCGGAAGACTAAATGCTTTCCCTTCAGATTGGGAACAAAGGCATGGGTATCACCTTATTGTACAGAGGGCCTAGCTGTGTAATGAGGCAAGAAAAAAGAAGGCATACACATTGAAAATCAAGAAGTAAAAAAAGTGCCTATTTGTAGACAACATATCTACATAGAAAATTCTTTTAAAAATTTCAAAAACTACTGCATTAATAAACAAATTTAGAAAGCTTGCCGTATAAAAGGTCAACATAAAAAATCAATTGTATTCTAGAGGGCAGTAATTAACATCTGGAATTTGAAGTTTAAAAACAACAGTATCATCAAAAATATGAAATATTTGGGGTCAGTTTAATGAATGGCATTTGAAACCTCTACAATGAAAATTTCAAAACATTGCTGAGACAAAGTAAAGATCCTAATAAAATAGGGGATATAACATGTTTATGAATTAGTCAACTCAACATTGTTAGGATGTCCATTCTCTCTAGCTGACTTGTAGATTCAACACAATGCGAAATATAATCTTAACACACTCTTTTTGTAGACACTCACAAGTTGATTCTAAAATTTACATAGAAATGCAAAGACCTGCAGAAATGCAATTTTATCCAAGTACAAAAATTTACATAAAATTACAAAGAATAGGCAAAACAAATTTAGAAAAGAACAAAGTTGGATGACTTATTGGACTTAGGGTAAAGCTATAGTAATCAAGACTGAGGTAGCATAAAGGTAAGCATATAGATCGATGGAAAAGCATGTAAAGTCCAAAAGGAGATCTACACATATAAATCAATTGATTTCAACAAAGGTGCCAACATAATTTAATAAAATTAATATATTCTTGTTGGGGAAAGGATGTTCATCATTTTCCAGGCGGCAGCAGCTGGAGTGAGAAGTAGAGGAAGCCTTCTCACAAACCCACAGATTCTGCCACAAGGACCAATGCAACTGCCAAGAGGTCACAGACAACTGGGCAAAACTGAGGTTAGAACTGCACCTGCCCAGCTTCCCGTACTTGACTGAATGGACGAGGCTCTCTATCCCTGTATTTGAGTTAAAGTAGCATATTCAAGTTTTTCTAATTGATTTGTAGATAATTGGCAGTCAAATTCCAGTTAAATTTTTTAAAAAATTCATAAATGGGATGAGCAACATAAAAAGAGGGAATTCTTTTTTTAATCTAATGGATTTAGGTTTCACTAATCTACTTCCTTGCTTGATAACAGAACTTTCTTGGCAGATAAAAAATAACATTTTCATTAATTAGATCTAGCCTGCTTCAGTTATGAGTGAAAGAGCCTTAACAGAAATTGATTTTTACTTTATACAATAAATAAGTGCAAATAGAACATATTCTTTTTGTCAAATAGACTAGCTCTAATTAAAGCTATTTTTAATTGCAGAAGCTCATTTTGGTGGAATCATTTCTTAATGAGATTTAGCTTGATTTGAGCAAGAAAAAAAAAAATAACTGCATAAATGCCTCATTTGTTCCTGCTCATTTGAATAACGGCCAAAGTAATAATGTCTCAAAGAGATTTCTTTTTCAAACGTGGTTTATGCAGTAATAAGTTATTGATGTTAACACTGCTAGTCATATTACTACAAACCTAAATATCATGGAAATCCATTTCTTCCTATGTGACAAGTGGGATGTGGTCAAGGTTGGGAGGCCCGACATCAAACGCATTCCATTTCCCTAAATCTACTCACAAAATCCATGCAATTTAATTTCCATTGCATCATTTTTTGATAGTGTGTCAAGTTTTTAATTGCTCTTCTTCCCAAAGAACTGAAATACAAAAATAGGGCAGAAAAGGAAAATCATGTTATCACTGATTGCTTCTTAAATACAAAGGCCGTTACTGTTGGCACGTGCATTCTTGTTTTGAAGAGATTCTTCATCTTTGTCTCCTTTTTCCTGCCAACACAAAATTAAGCTTTGATAATTAAAGACTTCAGTGAATTCAGACTGTGAAAAAAAGCCAACGTGGACCTTGGACCATTTATTATTCACCGTTCATGAGAGAGAAAGATGTATGCTTTAGTCTGAACTCTGTTAAGTGTCTACAAAAAAATTTCAAGAGACAATTGTAAATCTTCCCATATAACTCAGACCCTTTCGATCAGGTAGGAATTCCCTGCTCTATGTACACTATTTCACCAAATATGTAAGCAAAAGCCTTGAACCTTTTCATCTTTATTCTTCACTTTGAGCAATTTAATTTTATAATCATCAAATCAGTCTTCTCATTATTTTACTTTTTCTTTATAAATGGACAAAGAATCATGGAGTAAGGAGGAAAAAACATGCAATATACAGGGAGTCCATTGTATATAAAGTTATTTGCATACTCTTGAAATACAGACATTTTGAATTGTGTCCCTGGCTGCTCTGCCATCACCATCATCATGGAAAGGGGATGAGTCATCACTAATGTAACCATTCAAACTCTTAGAGTGTCAGTAATGCTCTTCAGAGAAAAGGACTTCAAATGACAGGCTAGCAGAATCTGAAATCCATCCTTTGCTATGACCGTAAAAACCACCACACTGAGAGGCTGAGGGGTTCTGTCCTGTTGAGCCAATCCTTTCAGTTGCCAATCTTCGTGTCTTCTTCTCTCTAATCTGTCCCGCGTCTGCCTCTAGTAAACGGGAAACGTGCATGGCTTCTGACTGCAGTGGGCTTGCTGTGCACGTGAGAAGGCCCTCCCCATGCCTGGTCTTCCTCCCGTTTTGTGAGTTCCCTGTTACCACCTGGATAGAACATTACCTAAGGATGGGTTGCTTATTGTAAAGTGGGGTTTTTCTCGTCCCAGAATTTAATCACCAAAGTTGCTTAATCAGCAACCAATATAATATGATGGTAGTTTTAATCTTTTATAGCACAACTGAGTGCTCTGGGAATCCATGGATCCTTATGCTTCAAATGTTTAGTAAGTAGCACCACCTAAGGGACTTGACCAAATACATCCTGTCATGCCAGGAGAATTCCTTCAGGGCTGCTACACGTTGTGCCTAGTATTGGGGACATCCTGCTACAATGTGGAATTGCTGTCATGTAGGGGCGGTTCTCTCTCTTCTTATAGGTTAATAATGAGAAAGTAGAGGCCGGCCCCATGGCTGAGTGGTTAAGGTCATGCACTCCACTTCTGTGGCCCAGGGTTCACTGGCTCACATCCTGGATGCGGACATGGCACCGCTTGTCAGGCCATGCAGAGGCAGGGTCCCACGTAGCACAACCAGGGGCACTCACAACTAGAATCTACAGCTATGTACTAGGGGGTTTTGGGGAGAAGAAGAAAAAAAAATTGGCAACAGATATTAGCTCAGGTGCCAATCTTTAAAAGAAAAAAGAATGAGAAAGTAGCCTTGTCAGAGCAGGAGTACACAGCCGCTTGGCACCAGGAGTTAGGGTTCAGATGTCAGCTGCTTACAAGAGTTGTCTGAGAAAGCTGGCTGCCCGACACCGAACCTCACGGCCTGTAGGAGGCTGGCAGAGTAAAGAAGCCACCAGCCCCGTGGGAAGCTGAGTTTAGGTGCAGCCGCTCCCACTAGGCAAAGGCAAAGAGCCCGTGGTGTCCCTGCTCCCTTATTATCCAGGGAACCCACACTGAGCCCTGGGGCCCCTTTCAGACAGTTCTGCCCACTGCACCACACATTCTGTTCAGAAGAACAGTCTTTCATAAAGCACTGTGTTATGTGGTTTTGGGAAATATTTAGCAAAGCTCGGGTTAATTTCATTGCAAGACTTGGCTCCAAGGACCCATGACTAAACCTTGGGTGACTAAAGTAACACCCTGGTTATCCCAAAAACAAAGACAGAAAGGTTCTGAACCACCAATGTCTTATCATCAAAGTAATAGTGACTTACAGCTGTCTGCTGACAGTTATCAAACACTGCAGAAAAATCCCTTAACAGATAACTTTGTCCCAAAAGTACATTTAGTGGGCTCTATCCCGTTAGATTCTTTAAGAAACATTTACTACTTTAGTGAAACACCTGCTCATTGGTTTTTCTGGGTTGCTCTTTTGATCCAAGGACCAGAATAGTCCTAGCAAATCCTTTGCCAGCACCACAGTTGTGACTTAGTCATCCTTTGTTTTATTATAATTACTTCTATAATTTATTAAATACTTCTATACTAGGACATGGGTATCTTTTCATCCACTGGTAGCTTGAGCAAAGCAGGAAAGATGAGTTATTTTAGATATGCAGAAATCCCAGGTGGGTATATTGCATGCCGTTTACCTACACCAGACTGGCTGGAAGACGGCCCGTGTAAATGCTTTCATTTTTTCTGAACGCTCACGCATAAATCTTATTTTCTATATGTCTCCAAAGTAACTTTGAGTCCTACAGGTATTTCCTTCAGCACAAAAATAATCATTCTGGAAAGGAAAATAATTGTCAGTTAACTTGTTTTATAAATTTGAAATTAGAGTGGTAATATTTTCTAACATAAGTGTATACATATGTCTCATGCCATAAAGAAGGTAAACCACCTCTTTTAAAACGGACACATCTAATTTTGAAATAGCATTTACAAAATCTTTGGGATAGGCAAGACTGAAAAAGTGTACCATCACATTAGCAGAGTTTATGACGACAGACAGCCACATTACAAATCATCAATACGTTATAAATACATGCTATGTATTTACGCTTGAACTGTTCTGCTCCTGACCCAGCGTGTTTCTGTGTCAATACACTGCAGCATGAGGCGATGCTAAGTTGATGCAACTGTATGTTAATGTTCACAGATTTTCTGGGCATCATATTACAAGAGTGATTAGCTTTGGTATGCATAATGACACGGTGTCAGCAATGTTGATGTTGACTCAGAAGCCATTCAAATTAGCATTGCTCGTGGCACTTTTTATATAGTAAGATGTTGCCCATAATGGCAATATTGAAGAAAATACTTCTTCTATAGGTGTCACACAACACCCCCAACTGTCAGAGAAACAGATTAAGCAGAGTTTAAAGGCAGAGTTGGGAAAACAGAGGGATGAAGCATTAAGAATTATGTGATCATTTACAAATGACTGTTGCAAAATTCCTGTGTTTATATCTTTATTGCAATTTTAGGCTGTGCTTACATTTTGAAGACGTAACTCCTATGTATGCTGTTGAGTTTTATAGAAGCTTCTTTCAGACATTTAGTTTGGGAATTCAGTTTCGAAATAAAAATCACTCCCAAATTAGGCTGATGCTGTTTATTAAAATGAAATTCATGCTCAAACCCCTAAATGACACCAATGATAATTAACCTAAATCAAGTACTAAGTTATCGCAATGTTTAAAAACCAAACTGATAATTAATTTTTAAAAGGAGACAGTCATTTAATAAAGATCAAATTTTAATGCATTTACTTAGTTGTCACAATTTCAAGACCTTCGTCAAACATTTCTTACTTTCCCAGGAAAAACAGAACAGTAGCCCATTAAAAGAATCCTCTTTAGAATGTTATCTCTTTATTGTTGAGTTAGTTACATTAGCTCTTCTCTTCCAAATGCTCATTGCATTTTATAATATAATCTAATTTTAGTAATTACGGTGACTCTGTAACACCAGTAAGTAGAAAATAGCATTCCCATTTCCAGCTGACTCATGGGAAAAGAAGGGTAAGCCGCTTGTCTAAGGTCACTCAAATGAGAAAGGGCGTAAATACCTACACAGAATTCATGTGAAAACCCCTGCAGACCCTAGAACACCACTTCTTTGAGTTTCCTGTAGCCAGCTGTGTGTGAACAAACCGCCCTCCTACATAGCGTTTAAAGCTGACGGGGAACTTTAACGTATACTATTACACAAAATCCCCACAACTGTGGGATGATGGGTATTTTTATCCCATTTTTCTCATGAGGGAAATAGAAGCTCAAAAGAGATAAATGGACATTTCCAAGTTCACAGATAGGGGTAGGCGGTCCACCAAGCTTCGAAACAGCATGCTCTCCTCCTCCCCATGACTACCGTTGCGTTTTCCTGAGGACTTGTCACTGCCAGTAAAAGCATATTCTATCCTTCACGATCTGTCTCCATTCCACCTGCTCCACAAAGTCCCTAATGCCCCAAGGTTCCCATAAGGAATCTGTGTGAATATCCTGCATACAATTTATAATATGTGGGTCTTCTCTTTTTCTGAAATAAAGCAGTAAAGAGAAAGGCTGGTGATTTTTGCACATAGCACTTGTTCAAAGAACACAGACTGGACAAATGGATGAATTAACAAATGGAATCATTAAAGGAAAGAGTTATTTTTTTGTTTTTACATAACAGCAGTCATAAGATAACAGCTGACAGTGTGTTTAGAATATTATCTGGCCTCCCGTCCAGGAAAAAGAATTATCTGTGGATCTACTCTGGCCCGAGTGTAGGAGAAGGTAGGGTGAACGGTCAGCTGTGCCAATGAGCAAGGTGGAACTAAGTCCCAGTCCCAGGGGAGGGGAGGCTGGGAAACCCAGCAAGTTCTGAAAATTCAGGTCTCAGGGAGCAGGCAGAGATGAATTGTAGATCCTACAGAACTGTAGATACTGTAGTCATCATAGAAGCTTGTCAACCAAGCTTTCAATTAAACCAAGAGATGTTCCTCTTGTCTCAGCAACTTATCCACACAGCATCTCATACATCTAAATTGCCCTCAGTTTGCAGTCTCACTCGCTTGTGACCTCACTAGACTGGTCTGTGAGAGCCACACTGTATCTTGCTCATCACTATGTTGCCAGTGCAAAGCAAAGTGCCTGACACTGTTGGGATGCTTAACATCTTTTTAAAAAATAATAAACAACCAAAAACTCAGATTACTGTAGAGGAGAAGGGGGTCCCCTGTGGTATACCAACTTACTCTCCTCCAAAAACGCTTTGTGGGATGAGATTAGTTTAATGGTTTCCCCACGGAACAGCCTCTGGCCCTTCATCTTGGAGAGAGTGAAGCCTTATTTGTCAGCACACATCAAGGGAGCTGTCTGTCCGATACAGACTTGGATTAACTCAACTCACAAAACTGATAAATAAAATCAGAGTGACAAATGATTTATTTTAGTATAAAATCTACTAGATTCAGTTTCTCAATTGTAGTTGGCATAATATCTCCCTAAAGACAAAATATATGAGAACTCCAATTATAATCAAAATGTTCCTGAATGAGAATACAATTCAAAAGTTGGATATTTATGTAAAGCCACCATCTCCTATTAAGGAGGCTCTGACAAAAGAAGCAGGAATAGTCAAAATCTTTAGCCCAAGATCTTTTTCCCCTCACCAGATTGTGCCACATGGACCTGGTTTCCAGTTACCTCCCTAGCTCTCCTTTGTCTTTGTCCTGAAGACTTACTGCACTTTTCACAGATTCATTCATTTTTTAGAAAAATCTGTATTCATGTATTTCGTTGGGTTACCATCAACTCTCACAGACCTGGGAGCTAGTCTGCCCCTTTGGCTGTTTGGAGCGTTTCTCAGCTCTACTGACACTGAGATTTTATTCCTAGACCAAGGAGAGCAATCAGATATTGCTCATTCTAAACTTGCTAGGGGACGCCCTACTGTGTCGATGTCATAACAACAGTTCAATAAAAGAACAACTAATAAGAGAAAAGGCTGTTCCCCAGTGGACTTTAGTGATTAGAGAGTCAAACTTTCACATCAAGAGAAGCATCGTTGCTAGCGAGCCTTGCCTGAGTTGGTGGTGCTCTCCAGGCCTCGCAGATGAAGCCAGGTGACCTCACCTACAGTGCAGATTCAGCCCACCCAGGTCTGTGATCACAAACAAAGAAGATCTAGGTTCTTGCCCCACATTCTGTGTTTCTGCCTCCCTTGTTGTTCAGCTCTCTCTAAACCCTTACTAGAGTATGACAACTGGGCATCTCATATCGCCTAAAGAGTCCACATCACGTGTTCCAGTATTAGATACTCAGTGAGAGGAGGGACACAGGCAGCCAGACATGACCTTATGGGGAGAGACCTCACTTTCCTCCCTCCCTTTCTCTAGCCTCCCTCTAAGTTCCTGTCAGCCTCTTAGGGTAAAGAGCAAGAGGGTAAAGAGCCTCTTAGGGAGAAGGGTCCCAAGGGCAAACAGGGCATGCCTGAAACAGTAGAGAAAATGCAAACAAACAGTGGAATTTGGTCAAGCCCCTTTTCTAGACCCCAATTTCCTTATTTTTAGAATGGGAATAACAATATGTACAGAATTACTGTATTAAGTAAATGAGCTAGTTCATGTAAGAGAGTTTAGCAAAGCACCTGGTACATAGTAAGAGCTTTAAATATGCCAGCTATCATTGTTGCTGGCGTTATTACTGCAACTACCACTCCAATCCACTCTTCTGCCCCCATTCACTCCAAATAATCCTGCCAGCTAAGCCGCATCTTCATGAGGCTGGATTCCTGTTCACGAACCCTGGCTTGTAAGCAATGCCTGGTGATCCAAATGATCAATGGTGAATCCTTGCCTTCCTTCCTTCCAGACTCCCCATAATTAGGCTAGGCTGACCATTATCACGTCTTTGGCTTCCCTGACAAGAACTGCTTTACTGAACCACCCGCTGATGAACATGCTACACTTGCTGAATATTTCGGCCTCTTGCCATAACAGTAAGAGTAGGACACAGGGAGTTCCAGGTTTGGGACTTCCTACCCCATGTCTTTGTTCTTAACTGGCTACCGTTGATATAATCATTTTCCAAGATATGACAAGGACAAGAGTTTTATTTTTAAGTCCTTGGTGTTATTCAGAACCATATGCATTACTGTAGTGTTTGAGTGACATTTAGAGAATGAAAGGATACAATATTAGAAATTATGGGTCTGTATACAAATGAATACAAATGCAGGCACAAAATGCCTTGGCCATTCCCTGTTTCCTTTCTGAGCCTATGGTTTATGGGTGAAAGCTTCATTGGCCACAGAAACCATTCTGGAAGGATCATTACCAATTGCATAAAAGTTTGACAGTCAAAACATATTAGGTGATTGTTAGCCATAACTTACTGAAAATATGAGCATAAGTGGAGCAAAGCTGGGACTTGAGGATTGTTCTGAGACTCTGAATACCAACAGTATATTTGAATCCAGAGTTTACTGTTTCCAACGTAGTATGGCTCTTCGAAGTATTTTAAACTCTGTTGCTGGATGGAGTGGTCATTTGATGGGTGAGAAGTTTTTGTTTTATTTTCCAACAGGTTTATATATTTTTCTCTTCTTGCCAAGAAGATCCTACTTTTGCTTTTCTACCCTTAAAGCCCTACTCTCCTCTGCCCACACTGGGGTGTTAGGAAGTGATATGGAAAATGATTTTATCTTCACTCTAGGATTGTGCCCCAAAAATGAGGCAGAAAGGCTGGCTTTGTTTTCTCAAGAATTGGAATCTAATAGAAAGTTGAGCTGCCATAGGGATGAGAGAGGGGTGAACTTCAGAGAGTAAGATATCTACCACTTGAGCTGGCCACCTATAAAGTGCCACAATGGACAAAATTTGTACCCAGGATTTCCTAGCTTGATTTAATTTTTTAATTTCTTGTGGTCTAAATGACTGGCTTAGTGCGATATTCCCTATGGAAGGTAAAATTACAAGATTGTAATTGGGAGTACATAAATAACCACGTTTGTAGCAAAAGATAATCAGAAGATGTGAAACCCTCAGCCAATGCTGCTGATTCTTGGTCTAGGGCCTTGCACGTATCTTTGCAAAGCTTCAAATGTGGCCTGTGAAATAAACCAGAAACAAAGAATAATTATAAATTGTATTGATGCTGTGATTAACAGCAAGATCACATCTTTTGAAAAATATAAAACAGCATTTAAAGTTTGTTCAGTGTTACATAAATAACATGGAGGAATAAATGAATGTGAGTATTCAAATCTGGAGGAAAATAGCTGTTTCAGCCATTTGTCAGTAACTCAAATTCTGTGGCCGTTCTTTGGTCTGTGATTGGGGGTAGTAAGTGATAGAGTAATCACTTGCATTTTATAAGATTTCCCCAGATGCACGCAGAGGGGCTGCTCACAGTGTTCCAACTAAACACAGAATCTAGAGGAAAAACGTTTTCCTAGACTGTTACACTTGTCCCTCAGAATGTGGTGGGGCCCCTAGACAGTATTTGTTGTAAGATCTTGGACCACACATTTAGCCTTATTCTTCAACTGTAAAACAAGAGATTGGGGTGAGAAGATCTCATATTCCCTTACAATTATACTATTACAGGATTCCAGGGTACTTATACCCGACTTCCTCTGGAGTGGCAAGACAGCCAAGTGGGCTGAAGTTTATTCTTAATCTCATGCAAACACAGTTCTAAGTTTAACAATTATATGCTGTACTTTTGGTGGACAATTTGGTCAACCATTTCTTTAATACCTAAGTTTCTTCAAGAGCTAAAAAAGAACCCTTCCTAGAAAGTTATATTTCTTATTGTCAGTTTCAAATAAAACATAAAAAGAGTGACAGGTATGAATTTTATACACTTTTCCCAAGCCATTTGCTCCTCTTCCTCCTCTTAGTCACTATTTTTCTTTTATACCACTCTTTATAAATTTCCTGGAATTGTCTACTCACAATTCAATGCTCATAAATAAAGTTGCTACTCCATAAACAGAGATGCTTGATTCCACCGCCTATCTCACCATGCTTTGGACCATGTCACCCCAACACCTTTGTTATACTGAAGAACCCCTAAACCCAAGGCATTCAACCCTGCACTGACTTAGCCTATGATGTATGTCCTAGCCTTAAACATCTATTCGTTGTAGGTACTTTATGCAGAACCATGAGTCTCTGTCCTGATTAGATCCTTTTTCCTGAGAAAGTTGAATGCAAAGAATAGAGAGACTCAGAAGATACAGTAGCACACAAGAAAGACACATGGAGAGTTTGCAATAAACAGAAGCCACCAGATAGGAGTAACCATGAGTAAATGGAAGCCAGGAGGTAGCCCGATACCAGTCAATAGCAGAAACAGAGGTAGACAAAGAATTACAGAGAAAGTATGAAATAGTTGGAATAATTCGTTACTGGAATTCTTGTTGGACCACTAGAGCAGCTTGAATTGTCACTGAGTTCCAGGTCTCCATGAGGCCCGATTATGTATCTGCTAAGACTTTGCTCAATGCTTCCAGACTCCTCTTTGTGAATCCTGACCCAAAACTCATATTATGTAAAAAAAACAAAAAAAACAAAAAACCCACATATCTTTCTATTTTTTGCAACCTGAAGTAGACTAACATAGGTTTCAATAAAATTGACCTGCTGTACCTGGCCCCAAGGCGCTTATCCGTGAATATGCAAAAGCCTAGTGTATCTCAGCAAGGGTCAGCAGAAGGGAGTGACGGTAACGTTCACATCCGTCGATATTCCAGGTTTTAGTAAAGGAATGAGAGGTCTAGGAATCTAACCAAATCTAAAATCTAAAAGGTTACAGCAGATCCACAAAATGCATCTCTCCCTGTTCATCTTTTGCAGGCATATCCAAGATTGAGGTGTGATAAGATTATTTTGTAAGTAGGGCTTGGTTAATGCTGTTATTGCTTTCATGAACCCCTGGTATCAGCAGTGTGGTTTATCACTCCCTACCAAAGAATGTCAGAAGGATCATCTAAATTGGCCCACAGAATGCTTACTGTGCCTGCTAGTTGTTGAAGTATTTATCAGCATGCTAATTAGAGTCCTGTTTATGAGGCTGAAAGAGCTCAGGGCCAATTTCTCACGTAGCTCCTGTTGGTGGGCACAGTTTCCAGAAAAGCGTGGTTACATCTGGTGTGTACCTCGTCGCTCAGCATTGATATTTTATTTATTTTATAGCTAGCAGCAGTTTTGCAGGCAATATCTTCCTGAAACAGTAGATTCAGTACAAATAGCAATGTAGCTATGATATGGTTGCTCTGTTCTATCAAGCGGAAACTTTAAAAGGAAAACCCGTGTGATTTGAATATCCTTGTAAACTGTGTTTAATGCAGCTTTAAATGAAAAGAGAGGAGTTGATCACAGAAACAAAAGTGCTCAATACATTCCTCACCCTGATCTGATGCAAAGTAAAGCTCATGGGATGTCAGGAAAATGAAAGCCATCCCTGTAGGGCCATTTCAGGAGTTAAGGAGCCCAGGACAACATTTTGACACACAGAGAAGAAGGCAATGCTTTCTCCACTCTGATTTAGTTTGTCAGTGAGACAATCAGCCAACATCAAACTTATTTGTCTCACCCAGCATTATGGGTAATGTGACAATGGATATATTTTCTTTCTTCTTCAGTCCATCTATTCTTATGTTTGAATTGGGATTCAAAACAAGAGGAATTAAGATCATGCATTCCTCACAGTAAAAAATGACTAGTTTTCGTTACCCATGGGTCTGGGCAAGATGCAACTGTACCCACTATCCAATTTCATTCATTTATTTAGAAAGATAGATGGTTCTGGCTGGATTTAAGAATCAGTAAAGGGGCAATGCTATTTAGCCAGTTAATTACTCCCTCAAAGGTATGGCAAAACCTTATGACAGTAGCTTGACCACAGCCACCAATACCATGGTTCCCAAATGACCCCTCCTATTACATCTTCCACACAGTTCACAGGAGTGTCCTGTGATTTACATGAGGATGAAAGAAGATTTGAGAAGCCTGAAGCAATCCTTGCAATGTTACCTGATTGATAGATGCGGTAAACATTGATAATCCTGCACCTTGGTGGTGTTCAAGGCCAAGAAAGTATTTTCACGCTTTGCCTTTCAATCTTCAACATCTCACCCAGAAAGGCAATTTAGGGCTGAAGAGAACCATAAAGTATTGGGGTAGAGATAGGATGCAGAAAATAAGGAGAATGGCCATTGATGAAATGCCGTGTTGTTCCATGATGAATTTTCACTTTACTCTGAATATCAAACTGACCAGGTCAGGCTAATACAAGTTGTCATCAAATGGCAAAAAGGAATTCAGGGAGTTACGGATGTGCTTTTTTGCTGGTGGTGTATGACCGTGGGGATTTGTCATAGGTCTTAGTAAAACACTTCAGAATAAAGACTTGGTCCACAGTGGCACTTTTGGTTTTGGGAGAACTTTTGTTTCTCTCTCATCTTTTATCCATGACCTTCACCTAATATTTTTATCTTAGTGAATTCTGGTTAAAATAAATATCAAAAGAATGTACAGTCTAAGAGGAGTACATGAAAAAAGTAAAGGGAGAATCAAAGCCAGCTCTGTCCTCTCTGGGCTTAGAGATTTTTCTCATCCAGCTGCTGCTCGAGCTTTTGTTCCTCTGTTTCTTGACTATAGCTCAGTATTAGCAAATGCACCTGTAGAGAAAAAGACTTAACTTTTTCTTCTGATTTAGCACCCACCTTGTGAATGACTTTCCACTAGGTATTGTGGAGGGTTGAGGGAAAATGGCAGCCAAGTCCTTGCCTTGCAGACTTCTCAGATTGTGTTGTAAATGACAAACTAAGGTAGAGAGTGAATAAAGATAGAGCCTAGAAAAATGAGAACAGGTGAAGGAGAGGTTGGTTCGCACCTGGAAGATCCAAGAAAGCTAAATAGAAAACACAAAATTTTAAGTAGGGTCTTGGAGGATAGGAATTGAATAGTGGAAAGAGAAACCATTTGGTTCAGAGAGAAGACATATGGAATTTTTTCAATCAGTATTCACCCAATTAAACAGTTAACTATCTATATAAGGCAAACAGAGCAAATTTAGAGGCAGGCATTTCCTGAAGTGCTGGAGAGTAGGGCGCTGGTGGGATGTGAGGGGAAATACCAGAAGTGAAGGTTATAAAGAGACAATGACCCACTTCGGTAGAGTGTTGTCCATCATGCTGAGGGGAGTGGAAAGTATTGGAGGAAGGGAGTAACCTAAAAAGGCAGGCTTTAAAACCTACCTCTGACAGCATTGTTAAGAACGAGTTGGAACGTGTAGTGACCAATAGCAAAGATACCAGTTAATTAATTACTATAGTTCTGGTAAGTTTCAATAAAATGTTTAAAAATAACTATAGTTCTATAGTATGTTAGAATTTACAAAACTCTCTTACACACATTTTCTCATTTGAATACGGCTTGATATAGGGCAGAAGGGCAAGACTAAGAATAACGCACAGATGTGAGATAGTTTAGATATTGAAGGATCTGACTACTGTTTGAATACGGAAAATGAGAAAGCTGTCACAGGACTTTAGTCGGGGTTGAGAGCTACTGATCATTGCCACCAACAACAGCATATTGAGGACATTCTAAGTGCTGGACCCTGTTCTGAGAATTTACGTTAGATGATCTTATTTAATCCTCACCACAGCTCTATGTCATCATCCCATTTTACAGATGAGAAAACCAAGGCTTAGGGAGTATTAAGAAATTTACCCAAGATCATATAACCAGCAAGTTGCAGAGCCAAGGCCTGTTGGAATCGGAAGCCATCGACCAGTTTAGCAAGAAACGCCTTCCATGGTACTGATCGGTGACAGGCATAGGAGCAAACGCCTTGTTTATATCTGCATGTTCTATGTAAGCTTCACAGATCTCATAACTATTTAATTTGGGTTTTTTTAGGTTATTCATTATTTGATTCAAGGATAAACAGTACTTTCTTTTAAAGAATGAGCCAGGAGCCTGTCAGATTTGATTAAAATGGCAACAGATCCCATTTAAAGAAACTTGGCAATCTCTTGCAACACTAGATTTTGATTAAAATGATGTACAAATAAAGGGAAGCTCTTCTGCCAAGATGCTGAAGCTTCATGATGGAGTCACCTTCACTCTTAGACATTGGTTACATCAAAAATCCTCAAGCCTCAAGTGAAGAATATCATTTTCTTTTTACCACCTATTCTCATATGATGATATTTGCATTCCCAAAGTTATCATATGCAGTCACAAAATCATTTCCAACATGTCTGACTTTTCCCACTCTGTATAAACTATTGTGGGTTTCTCCTGGAGCCTAACCTAAATCTCTGTGGCCAGTGGGACCACTTAGAAGGTTACTGCTTCAGTGCACTAAGTGGGCCCTTGGTGGTGGGAAGCAATTAATGACTTGTCCAGAAATGCCTGGCAATAGCTTAAATCAAGAATGAGAATGAGGCTTTCTACTGCTGCATCTTCTACAACATATTTTCATGTAAGTGTAAATGCGTACAGTTCAAATAGATTCTCTATGATTTTTTTTCTATGTTGTGCTTGAAATCACAGGCCGTCTAGTGAGAATATCTTTTTCCCTATGTCCTTTATTTAATTACACAATTATATTCTCTAGAGAGACGTTGTATTTGAAATGACCTATGCAAAGAAAGATTTAAAGGTGCAGAGTCACACTGTTACGAGCTTTTACGGTTCCTAGTCAAAGTGATAAAGGCACTCAGTCACAAATGTTAAAGAAATGATGAGCATCTTTTTTCACAAAATAAGTATTATCCTGTTTCTCATCTTGTTTTTCCCTCGTGTGAATGTGTTACTTATTTTACTCATAACTTTGACCCTGGAGTAAGAGAGGAAATAAACAACAATCTGCGTGTTAAACTATTTCTTTGCAAAGAAAGCACTGGCAGGGAGAAAGTTTATTTAAAGAGCATTGTCTCTTTGGTAAAGCAGGAAATGAATTTGCTACAAAGGGTTGGAACCCGCTCTGATAGAACTGAAGGTAATTAAAATCCGATGGTAGAATCTAACCATTTAAATTGCAATTTAAATTGATCAAATAGGATTGAAATCAGAATACTTGACAACCTTAAAATGGGCCTATAAGAGATTCACTGTGCGCGTGTGAAATATTTGCTTATTCTGGATTGAAATGAACATTGCATGGGTGAAAGGAAATAGTTTCTAAATTTATATGACTTTTCGTTAGTATAAAAAGATGGTTGTCAGGATTTGCATCTTGCAATATTTAATAACAAAGAACAAAGAACAACTGGCATAAAATTAAAGGCTTTCAATAACAAACCAAAGATGATTAGATATTTTCTGCTTATGAGATCGTATTATTCTAGCATGTATAGTTTATTATATGAAGTCTGAAGATGGGGATTTTAATTGTCAAATTACATTTATTGCTGGCTTAACCTCAGTCTACATGGTTAGACTTAACAATTATTCTCTCTCCAAGCGTGGAGAACTTAAAGTTACAATGCATGTTTCCACATGTAATTATAGTATTTGTATTAAAATGTTAATGCATTAAAGTAATTTGACACATGAAGTAGAGGAAATGCTGTTTGCATCTCTTACAGGAAATTAATAAAGCACAACAATAAGGAATCTAATGGGAGTTTACAGACATTACGATTTGCCAAAGTGACTGTAGGTGTAAGCTTTTGCTCAACATTCTAACATATCCTTAATTCCTACTACTTTGCATGTTACCTACAGCCCTGGGTGCAACTTACTCGGTTACCAACCACCAGACGTCCAGGGCTGTTAAGGATGTGGTCTACCACACTTACAAAGGCAGACTCCATCGTGTTCCAGACCACCAAAGAGAGCGCTTTCCAGCCTCGCTGGCCAGACAAAATCTAGACCTCTGAACAAGATTGTGAACTGAAACACACTGAAAGAAGAATAAAAGACAGATACGGGTAAAATCAGTTTTTATTTTCTATTTCAGTAGCTTTCTATTAAATTGAAATTGGTTTCTAATTAAGGATTTTTTTGGTTGTAATGCATTTATACATACAACTCCCCGCCCCCACCTCTACACACATATACATGCACTTTTTAAGAACTTTAGTTTCCTGAAAATTTTGTAGCTCAAGGAAATAAGTTCTTCATTCATAGTAAAAGACTCGACCATCACATAACTTAACCACATAACCTCAAGGGAAATCATTGTCCCAAAAGGGAAACAGGGAGGAAAAAATTTCCAACAGAAATAAGAAAACTCGGTCTCTGTCCATTTGTTTTATTGAAATTATAAACAAGCAGATGTTCATGAAGGAAAATGTATGTGTGTATCTTCCCATAGAAAATACAATGTTGAAATTGGGAGCTGTGTTCTGGACAAGAGACAAGACAATGTATTTATGTATTTTCCCATAGAAAATACAATGCTAAAATTGAGGGCTGTGTTCTTGACAAGACACTTGGAATAAAAGTAAGCCTGGCTTAGGCCAACGATGTCATAAAAGCAAGCATAAAATTCTTCCATGTATTTAATAGTAAAATTATGCTCAGAGTCCAATAAAATGAGCATAAATATCCTATACACATTGATTATACAAGAGGGCACTCTATGCTATAAAGTATACATGTGCACATAAATAAAATTGTACTATACTATGAATTAAAACTACTTAAAATTAATATGCTAGCTATAATAAAGATTAAACACTTAATTAACAATATTTTTGCTTGCCTTCTTAGGAATTTTATGATTTGGATGGCCTGGGTCTCTTAAATTGCTGTCTAGGGAAGTTTGAAATGACTGATTTCTTTTCAGAAGATTCCATCCTGACGCACATGATCCAGGCTGTAGGGGATTCTGAGACTGTTCAGCGGACTATAGCGTAAGAGAGCGGGCTGAGGACAAGCGTGGGTAAGAACCCACATGCACTGGTCCCCTGGGGGCAGCCAACCACCTAAAATTCAAAATCAAACCTCAGACAGGCTTATACATGGTCTGGGGTGGTGTAAATTCCCAAAGGGGAGAAGTGATAGAAGAGACTCAAAGGAGGAATCTTACAATGCTAGTGAGACTTCGGTCAAAGAGCACTGCAGCTCATGATTCTAGATTTTAGCAGGACAGGAACTAGATGGCAACTGATAGGAATAGAGGCAGAGAAAAGGGCTTTGCAGGTTGTCAGAAAGATGGAGAAAAGTCAGGGATTAGAACTGAAGTTCAGTCATGAGAGGTGACAAATAGGAAAGAATGCAGCTGATAGGCACACAGTCCAGAGAATCCCCAGAGGTCCAGTGGCAATGGGTCTTAGAGGCAGCGAGACAAATTAAGACCTAGTCATCATTCCTGATGGAGAAGGGGCCCCTAACACTGCCAGGCTTGTCTTCCTTGGCTCCAAACTGGACCTGCCGTAAGCCGCAGATGGGCAGCCTGGAGCGGACAGGGACCCGTACTTCGCCCAACACACGGGCGCTCAAATGTCGTTCAGTGACCCTACCCTGATGCTCAAAAATTGAGTTGTTATTTCAAGAGTTCAATCTTGGTGGTAGATAAGCAGGCTTTCCAACAGATAAGCTTGGTAATATACAACACATTTAAAGTCGTATCTAGAGCTTCAGTTTAAGCTTTTGAAGCAGAGCAAAACCTTGTGAATTTGGTGCTTCTACTTACTTCTTATTAAACTGTTTGCTCTTCTCCCTCCTCTCGTTCTGCTAAGAGCACTCAGGCTGCCAGAGAAAACACAGACGGGAAGCTGGGGGCCAGGCTGGGAAAGGAGGCGCAACAGCTATAAGGCTCTTCCTTGATGCCAGGCCGTCCAGCGGGTGTTTGTGGCTGGATTTTATGTGTATGGCCTGGAAGCTTTTCATTTCAGTTTTTGGAGTCACCTTTATTACCTCATTTTGTGTACAACACTCTAACATAGGTACACCCGGAACTGTAATTATCCCCATTTTGCAAATTTGATAGATTAGGAAAGTACCTTGGAGAAGCAGTCAGTGATAAATGCAAATCTGTGCCTCACAACCTGAGGCAGTACTCTGCTCAGTCCTTTCGCACAGCAGACCCTCCAAAGTATTTGCTGAATGAATGAATTCATAGATGATTTTTTTCCACCACAGTACCGTGTTTTAGGGAACAGGCAGGATAAGGAAGAGACGCGAGGTCACAGCAGGACTGAGGAATGAAGATAATAGTGACAACTAACATTAACCGCCTGACTGCAGTAAGTCAGGCACTGGATAAGCACCTGACACTCATTTATCCTGTGGACTCCTCGGGAGGATGAGTGGCATTGGTTTTCACGTGGTCCACCTGAGGAAACCACAGCATGTGTTTCAGAGCCGGGATTCAAACCCAGGTAGGCTGACCCGCAGCCCACGCACGCACTTAACCTGCCACCACCTGTGTAGAAACCAAGTGAGAAGGCACAAAAGCAGCAATGAGCAGGCCCAACTTTGAGGAAATGAGGAGGAGGGAAGGTCGACTACCTACTGAGTGCCTGTCCCGTCACAGGCCCTCCCTAGTTGTCAAATTAAGCTTGTTCAATGAATGAAACAAGGAGGCGTTAGACTGTGGTGGCTCTAAGGCCGAGGCGGCTAGGTAAGCAAACCAAACTCTAAGCCTGTAGATGCCTCGAGGTTAGGAAATCAAAACGCTAAGGAGAATCAGTCACAAACAGCCAACTAGGCTTGAAGCTACAGCCCATCCGACAGTTTCCTTTCTCTGCTTCTGCACTTTCTCTATTGAAGTCTTTCCCCGGCTCCTGTCGGTGGAATGCTCCCAACCACTTCCGGTTTAGCACTGCCCAAGTGGAACAGATTTTTGCTCAGATAAACTCTTTCAAACTTTAATATGCCTCAGTTTATCTTTTAACAACCTGAAAAGTTGATATGAGAACCTTAATTCCATAGTTAAGGGAATGAAGTTCAAAGTAGCCAAAAGACTTCCCCAAGGTCACGCAGCTAACAGATAACAGAACTATGTATCAAATTGGGTGTCTGATTCCAAAACACATGTTTTTTCCTATTATACAATATTTCCAGAGACCAAATCTCCACAATCTAGACAATGGAAATTTTCCATGTGCAGGAGCAGTCTCTGTCCCTAAGGAACAGGGTACAGAACAGCAGAGGAATTCTGGGGTGTTTGTCTTTGATCAAAGAACTAACTGCAAAGGTCACCCCCTTTAACTAAGCATATAAATTCTGCCTCCAGAGAATAAACTATGAGCTATAGGGGAGAAAATACACCTGCCCAGCAAGGTCATCTGAACTAGCCCCCGTGAGGACTAAGTAAACATGTAATGAATTCGGTCAAAATGCTGTACTCACTCATTTCATAATGAGGCGCACTTCCGGTTCTAGGCGTGGGGAGTGTGGCTCCTGCTTTCTACTAGAGGATATACAGATGATGCCACATGTCTATGGTGATCTCTCTTCAGCTTTCGGGAATTGCCTTCAATCTTATCCAGAGCAGTGGTTCTCAAAGTTCAGCCTGCAGCAGAATCAACTGGAGAACTTGCTAAATGGAGAATACGAGGCACCCCTAGAGCTTCTGACTGAGCAGGTCTGGGCTGGGTTCTGAGAAACTGCATTTCTAACAAGTTCCCAGGTGAAACTGATGGTGCTGGTTGGGGAGCCGTACTTTAAGGACCATGGTTCTAGAGTTATCGCAAGTTTCCGATTTATTTCTCTTTACTCCAGACCAGTGTAGGCCCCCATGTGATATCAGCTGCGAGGAATGAGCAATCCGCTCTACGAGCTGAGTGTTCGATTCCTTGACTTCAGTGAAGGATCGTGGGGGCTCTCGGGACTGATTTGCAGAGATTCTGCATTTCATAGTGAGTTCCACGTTTTTCCTGAGCATAAAAAACCCAGATATAGATGACAAACTAAAACAAAAGTTAAAAATAATAATGTCTATATCTTTGCAATTTTGTCCTACATGGTTTAGGCTCTTTTGGCTAGCCCTGCATAATCGTTACAATCTAAAAAGCTTCACTTAATCAATATCATAGAGCATGTTCATTTTGCTGCGAATAATCACATAGAAGTACAGTTTTGCTCATGTTTTGCAAATGAATTTTTTAAAAAATAATTTTCATAGCTTCACTGTGAACCTTAGACTTTTCTAGTTGTCAGAGCTCAGCGAGGAGAGCTATGACTGACTTTCATCTTGACAGTTCTTTTGGAACAATTATTTAATGTGAACATTATTTAAATGTGAGAGTGGAATGAATATATCTTGGTGTGGTTTTTAAAATTGTCTCAACATCTTATCTTCCATCTACATTTAAAACAGCACATTTTTCTTTGCTTCTTGCCTTCCATCTAGAATCAGCCCAGAGTTTAGACGCTGGGGGAAGGAAGTTACGCTGAAGAGCAAAAGAGCCACATTGATGTGCTATCTTTGGCTCTGTTATTCTCTTAATCCCATTAGAAGAAAGAAAAATGTTGATTTTAAGATGAGGCAAAATGCAATGCCTTTTGAACAGTACAGTTGACAATTTAGGAAAAATCACACAGTCTTTGAGGCATTATTTCTAACCCTCTGGGTATGTATAAAGTTACCTTCATTGATTTCCATTTTGAGGAAAGATCCACTTTTGAGGAAAAATTTAACTCGAAGAGTTGATGAGTTCATGGAAGAAATCTGTCACAGCCTTTTCCCTCAGACCTGTACGAATCAGGACCTAACAGGTATATCTACAAGGGAGTCCCGGCCACTCATTCTAAGAAATACTTAACAGGTTTCAGAGGGAATGTGAAAAGCCGACAAAGCAATTATCACCGTTCTGAAGGGGAGATGGGGCGAGGTGAAAATGCACAGAAAATAGTTATTTGTTTGCTTCAAACTATGGGTGGTGGTCAACTGAAAGGGGTCCTCCAGAGAATTTCTGTGTCTTTTTCACATGCCATTTCTCTCAAGAATCAACAGGCGGTGGCGTTAGACTCATTCTGGAAATTGCCTTTATGTACAAATAGCATTCATTACATAAAGGTTTCCTCAGCTCTCAAGGGCAAGGGGAAAACAGATTATTCGGAAAATAACAAATAATAACTGACATGGATATCTTCTTTCCCCTGGGTGAGAGAGAAAATGCCTGGATGTTGTTTTCAAACATCCCAGCCATCAACTCCAGAGAGCATGGGCAAATATCATTTTCATTGTTGACATAATGGAGATGATGACGCTTTTCAACCATTTCCCAGAGCATAAACTCGTTCTTGGTGTGAGCCTGGCCGTGTGACCATAATGAATGCCTGTGATGTGGGAAAAACAAATGTACTAACGAAACGCAGTGAGTCAGATGGCTCATTCATTGCTGTCAACAGAAGCCAGTGTTCCCCCAGATCTGCTGTGTCTGCCGTGGTATAATCTGCTGTGGCACAATCTGAAATGCACTGCAGATCACCTCATGTTGAGTAAAATGTTAGAATTAACAACTGAGTAAATGTTAGGTATAAACAAAGTAGTTAGTTGCATTTTCACGATATCTCAGAAAGGTTTGGATTTTCTTTCCTTCATGTGTATGCTTATTAAATTAGGGACAAAGAATTTTATTCAGTAGCTGGGCACTCAGAGTACATTTCCCAGACAGCCTTGCTGGTAGTATGACCACATGGACTAAGTTCTGGCCAGGGCAATACGAGAGAAAGTGTTTTGTGGCAGCTTCCAGGAAACCCTTAAACTATTGATGGTGTGTGCCCTTTGCCCTATTTTTTGACCTTTCTCCATTTGGGGCCATAGGACAAGGGCTACAGACCAGTGATAACAAAGCATGAAATAAGAGAAATTCTCATTATGTATCCATTGACAAACTAGAAAGAAAGCATTAAACATTGTTAGGTGTTTTTTTGTTTTTTTGGTGAGGAAGATTGGCCCTGACCTAACATCCATTGCCAATCCTCCTCTTTTTGCTTGAGGAAGATTGGCCCTGAACTAACAACTGTGCCAATCTTCCTCTATTTTGTATGTGGGTCATTGACACAGCATGGCTTGATGAGTGGTGTAGGTGCACGCCCAGGATCTGTACCTGTGAACCCCAGGCCAACAAAGCAGGGTATGCTGAACTTAACCACTACACCACAGGGCTGGCCCCAGAAAGCATTAAAGTTTTGATAAATCTTCAAATGAGAGAGAGTGAATCATCTTTGTTCCATATCATATTTTAAGAGTGAAAGTGATGCAAAAAAAAAATCTTGATTTATCTTTATAGGATTTAAGAGCGATTACTGAGTTCAATTTCTCTCTCAATGGGCACTCGGCATCATCTCACTTCATCAACAACAAAATATATGTTAGCACAACAACAGCTTTTCAAAAACAAATCAGTTCCAATTGCTCAGTGGTAAATAATTTCCAAAAAGTATTATATTTCTTCTTGGATAGTTTCTCATTTTGCTCAATTGTTCATGACTGTCAAAAAAAAGTTACAAAACTACATACAAGAGGAGAAATCGCTTCGGGACCTGTGTGACTTTGACTCAGAGTTTCACGCCATTGTCAAACCACAGCCTTCCCAGGATCTCCCAGTGTTAGGCCATTAGCCAAACCAGCAGGATTATTCATAACGACTTCTGCTTGGGGCAATGCTAATACAGCTACGCTCCTGATGGAAACCAAACTTAAAATGTGGGCCACATTGCCTTTGACTAAACCACCATATCATGATGGCGCTTCTCTTTTCAACAGAGAAAATGAAAAGGAAAATTGAGGTAATTATGTCAGCAATTTAAGTAAAACAGAAAATAACCAGATACTTGAGGCCAGAGGGGATTGGAGGTTTGAACTATGCAGATAATAATCTGAGCTCTCAATTTCACTTTGCCAAGAAGACAAAGCATTTGATAAATGCATTTTACTGAGCAGAGCTTTCCAAATACTCTGTCTAGTACCCATGAGCACAAGGCCCCCAAACCAATTCTCTCCTCACTCTCTCAGCTGAAAGTGGCATCCATCAAAGCTATTTTCGATCTCCTGTGTACGCAAATTTGCAGAGACAGATGTTGTTTGCCAACAAGCTATCAGGCAAGATATTCTCACAAACATGAGAATATAGCTTTTGTTCATCCAGTTTCTGCTGCCTTTGAGCCTCTGGAGGAGACGGGCCACCATCATGAGAAATACAAAAACAGCTACCGAGGAGTCTACTTCTGTCTCCTCCAGGGAACACGTTCCCTCTTGCTAAGCAGCCGCCTCTGCTCCCGTGCCCAGCACCTCCCTGGCTGCATTTGCCCCCTTGTCTCTGTTTTGCTGTTTCGCATTCTTCACTGCTGCTGGCCTGTCGTCACCTCTGATGTCCTCACTCACTCTGCTCCAACTCCAACCCCGAAGGAGGTGGGGCCATCAGCACCTCCATGCCAAGGCTCCTCTGCACTGGTTCTCCTGATGACGTGTGATCGTTTGGTGTGACTTTGGAGCTCATCACTGCCCACCCACTTATGGCCCTGTCTTTTCTCTTTTGGACCCATATTGTTAGCTAATATAAACGAGGACCTTCTGCTCATAAGCCCCTACTTTCAGCCATTAAATATTTCAAAATCATTTCAATTGTAGACTGTCAAATTTGGTAACATTTCAATTTATTCATTCCCTTATTGTTACTGGATGGATTAGGACTTTTTGGTTTTCAGCAGCATGATAGATATTGATGAATAGATAGATATTGATGATATATATAGAAGTTTATCGGCTGTGATGGTTCATTTTGTGTCAACTTGACTGGGCTATGGGTTGCCCAGACATTTGGTCAAACATTATTTGGGATGTTTTTGTAGGGTGTTTCTGGATGAGACTAACATTTAAATAAATAAGTAAAGCAGATTGCCCTCCTGATGTGGGTGGACCACATTCCATCAGCTGAACGTCTGAAAAGAACGAAAACGCTGACATTTGCTTGACTAAGAGGGAATCCTCCCACCTGACTGCCTTTCGAACCGCGACACTGGTTTATTCCTGCCTTTGGACTCAAACTGAAGAACTGTTCTTTTTGGGTCTTGAGCCTGCTGGCTTTCAGACTGGACTGACACCAACAGACCTCCCGGGTCTTGCCAACGGCAGATCTTGAGACTTGTCAGCCTTCGGCTATTAGTTTCTTTTCTCTGGAGACCCCTGACTAATACATCAGCTAATTCTGCTGTTTGTTTTGTTTACTCCCTGAGTATGTTTTTTTCTAAATCACACATTTGGCTTGTTTTATATTGTCTCCCCACTAGCTAATAATTGAGGAACGTCATTCTCAAAAGCAATTGATCTGTGGTCAGCTTGCTTTTTCCTTACAAATGTGAGATGAAAGCAAATACGTGCTAGGCTAATGGCCCCTACTCTCCATCCTGTTACAGGTCTGCCCTGCCAAGTTCTCTGGGAATCCCTCACACTGTGCCTCATTTGTGTTCACAAACAAGTGTCTCCCATGGACTTTTTCTCCTGCTCTTTTCCCACTTCCAGAAGCTGACTGGCTTACATTTCCCACATCTGACGATGCGCCTTCATGACCCATCATGTCTGTGAGGCTCCCAGAGCTATTTGCCAACACTTGAAGACCCAGAGTAGCACTCGCTTCTGTAAGGTGGGATTCTCCCTAAGTCAGGAAAAGGATTTCTCCTCAAGTCTGTGTCGCATCCCAAAACAAGGGATAACAGCCAGACCTTGGGGAACTGTCATGAAAGATATGCAACTCTGGGCAGAAGCTGAGCTCCCTGTCTTTCCAGTTTTTACTTTCCTCTCAAAGTCTTAAAATTGTAGGCTCAGTTTTAGCCAGAGCTCAAACTCCAGGTGAAGTGTACTTCTTTACCCTCAGCGGCCTCGCGGATATGGCTCCCAATACAGGGCCCTAACCGGGAAGCTCCATATGGAGAGGGCAAGCTTCCTCCAGCTTCAGAGATCGCTGCCCTTCCCTGTTGCGTTAGGCAGCTTATTTCTCCCTCAATGTTTGTGAAAGTAGGAATAGGATGTTGAGAGCAGGAAGGAGCAATATCTTAAGAAAAAAAAGATCACCGTTTTAAAGATCTTCATTTACAATTATTTTATTAAACAATCGTCTTCTACATGTCATCAGACCTTACCCCTGAAGTGCAAAAAAAAACAGTTTGAGGTATTAAAACTGAAAGAACACTTGCACATATTTTGTAAGGTTTTCACACTAGAGTAACTGGGAGATTCAGTATAACTAAGTACTACACTTAACTGCAGGTTTATAGGAACAAAGCTGTAGAAAACAAACCTGGTTTGTCTCATTGTAGCTCTTATTCTCCCGTTTATGATGAAAGGTTGGCAAAAATTAATACGAGATTTAAGTTGCTTTCAAAATGATAACATCCATTATCCAGTTTTATAAAATGGGGTATGGAATTTTAAAGGTCAACGGCTGAAACAGCAGCCAGCCCCAAAGCACAAAAATCAAACTGACAAGCCGGCTTCAATGATGTAACGGCCTATTCACAGGATTTAATCCTCGGATCAATGGCAATTCACTTAAAGTATCTGAAATCGATTTACCAGAATATTCCAGTACTATCCACTTGCCTATAGGGTCACGTAAGGAGCACAGTCCATATTTTTTTTTTTTCTGTAGAATTTTTCCCTTTAAATTCAAAAACAAACTTGTTAACACAGATAAAGTTCAGAATGGTCATTTCAAAGTTATTTTGAACTAATACAGGGAAAAGGACATTGGCTTGTAAGGTTAGACTTTTTGTTGTTGTTGTTGAGGAAGATTGGCCTTTAGCTAACATCTGTCACCAATCTTCCTCATTTTATGTGGGATGCCGCCACAGCATGGCTTGATAAGCAGTGCTGGGGCTGCACCCAGGATCTGAACCTGCAAACCACAGGCCACCAAAGTGCAGTGTGCGAACTTAACCACTACACCACCAGGCAGGCCCCAAGGTTAGACTTTTTTCTATTGAAGAAATTATCTGGAGACGTCCCAGATCCCACTTCACCTTGTGTCTGCACCCTGAAAGGAAAAGCTGAGGCAATTTCATAGCTAATTATCATAATATAAACACTCTCTTCTGAACTATTCAGACAAATTAGTGAAAAGGTGTTTTCGATTTGATGATTGACTTAATTAGAGCTTCACTTGAAACAAATCTAAAATTGCATAGCATTTGCATGTGGTATAGTAAATTGAGTCCTGAATAATGGGTCACAAATGTTGAATAGAAATTAGTCTTTACAACAATTTTTCCAGTTAACACAGCACTTCTGGTAGCTGCACATGCTCAGTTTGGGTGTTTGTCGTTGAATTATTTGTTCAACTGTGTGGCTCGATTGAACAAAGGGAGGGTTGATTATTTTGTAAGAATATAGGCTGCTTAAAACTTGGCTTTTTAAAATTTTTTACAAAACTGCTAAACCATCAAATGCTTCTTGCAGTTTACTATTAGCGGAAAATACTCTTTATTCCGTGGTGATCATGACACCTTCAAGAAGACACCTTAACGGGTAGGCCTCCTCCAGTGTGTTTTGCCACCATCAGAAATTTGTGAGGAAAGGAACATTTTTTTCATGGAAACACCAACAAAGTTCTGCAAAACACACTTAACCTGTTTCCTCTTTGTTCTAGAAAAAAAGGAACCTAGGTTGTTCTAGGAACGCTATGCTTATGTGCAGGGACAATGCCTTCTTGCCACAGCGACCGCTTGCTTTCGCATAGAATGGCTCCTGAATTAAGAATACTGTTCGCAGGGCCACCCCGCCGGGAGCAAGGCTGTGACAGCCGCGGAACTGCTTACCTGCGGGGAGAGTCAGTTTGTGCGATGTTCTCCCTGCACCAGAAGGAGAAAACTAATCCCAGCCAGTTCTATTTAAATGAATAATGATCTGGGGTCACTTCGCATCCTGTGGAGGTTAACGACTATTTTTACTGCTCGCTCCACAAATGGATGTTTCAGGTTGAGATACATTTCCCAAGAGTTTATTTTTATATGAATGTCATCACACATGGAAATCAGCCAAAAGCACAGGAGGTCAGAGAATGAGCAATTAAATCTCAGGTGTCCAAGTCGGCCACTCCAATTAAAACATATCCCCAAGCTGGAATCAAACAAAAAGCAACTTTCATTGGAGGACCACATATGTAAATCTAAATGCCATCGCATTGGGTTTTAATGCTTAAGGGGAAAAAATGCAACAAATTGATTTTCTTCTACTCCCACCTTTTATCTCTATAACCAATAACTTTTAAAAATTGAAATAAAATGAAATATAACTGATCCTGTAAGATCTAAGTCCTGAATATTGTTTGCTTATTGTCAGTATACCCATTGGTGCCATACAAATAGGACTGACCACATACATAGGTGACAAGAGCAATATTATCAAAATTCTTTCACTATCATCATGCTGATGAGCTACACTGAAATCTATCAAACCTACAAATATCAAATGCTGGCTGGCATTCAATTCAGACGGGACACTGACTGCAGTCACAGGCGGTATAGTCAGTGAAGCCTTCTCTGAGGGCAGGGACCTGTCACAGTCAGTCAAAGACTGGGTTTCTTATGCCGTTCAACACCAAACTGCTGGGTGCCTTCCTGTGTAGAAGGGCCAGTGAGCAGAGGAGAAGGGAAAAGCTCGTGACTCCCAGAACGACCAGTCCCGATATCAGTGCGCTGGTGACGGCGTTCAGCTGAAAAGGAGCTGCACTTGCAGAACCTGCGGGAAATAAAACACACACAGTGGAAAGGTCCAACAGCAGAGTTAGCTCACCTTAGCCCAATTTACACTTGCAAAACATCTGTCCTCAGTATCTCGTAGAAGAATAGCATGACAATGGATCATGCTGCAACCTATGTGACTATAATTCAATCCAATAACCAAAGGATTATGCGCTCTAGAGTGGCCTGGTATCCCCTGGGCAGACCCCCCGCAAAATCCATAAAATGCTAAAAAAATTGACCAATAGGTCACATATGAGTTCAGAAATCCTCAGTGATCCGTTATTTAACATATAACAAACTTGTAAAACCAGAGCTCATTATATTTAGTTGATTAGTTTTGTAAATGACCACCAAAAAATACTTAACATTTTTAAAAATCATACTTTTATTTTCAATATATGTTAATTATCTTACCAAGCTGTGAATTGTTGGTTGGAGTCTCATCTAGGGGGGAAAAAAAGGAGAAAGAAAACAATATCGTGTCTCCAAATATTGATCTATGTTTATTGTGATTCCAGAATTACTTTCTACCTCCACGTCCCCTCACCTGCACCCACAAGCTCCATGGGGCAGGCAGTAATGAAAATCCTCCTAAACCATTCTGCTTCCCATCCTCTGTTCCAAGTGCCTGAGATTTCATCATCTAACCGTGTCCCAAGCCCACACCCGGCCACTGCCCTGGATACACACACACGATCACAAAATACACTGTGCTGTGCTCTTTCCTGCCAACCTCGCTTCATCATTATCTCTTTAGTCGGTTTAGTGGGGGCAGTAATTGGTAACAGCTATTACATTTTTTATAGCCCTATAACCTGCCATTTGTTCTTCTGTTATAGAGAAATATTCATTATTTAGTGCCATTCTATTTGAAGTGTTGCCAATTTGCCCATCGTAATCTGCAAAAACATCATTTTAAGTTCCAAGAAGATAAATTCACACTTAATAACTAAAGGAGAGGAAAGCATGACTCCTGAGCTGGAGTTGTGGTTTTATTTTCATCTGTTCAGTAACAGACTGACGCTGTTGATTTTTCACTTTCCCCTGGCAAATGTCATCATAGATGCAATGAGCACATTCACTTGGTTTCCCAATTTTTATTACCCATTTTGTAATCATGTAGCAATTAACCCCTGAGCTTGTACAACGAGTGGATTTCACATTTGTGTTTAAGTATGTGGGTGTGTATGTTTGTTATTTGAACCATAAAATGTGTGCAGTTGACTGTTTGATTTTAGAATATAAACATTATTATAATTAATATGTATGCAATGCCGTACAGTTTATAATGTGCTGTTTCATATGTCATCACATTCAATCCTCTTCATAGTCATAGGGTTTGATACTATTGCTATCCCCATTTTACAGATGAAGAAACTGCCATCTGTCACAGCCTCCATGATAGTAAACATACGTTTAAACAAAAGCTCAGTTTTTCCAGAATCCTTTTTCTAAAATAATGTAAACTCGCCACGATGGAAAATATTTTTGGTTATAGAGAAGAATATCTCGAGCTGTGGAACTCCAGAATTAGTGTTTGAAACATTGATGGGAGAAGCTGGTGAGACATTTACAAACCAGCTGATGCCATTTCTTTTCAGACATATGAGTCTTGGCAAAATGATGGTTCTGCTGTTTGATGCTGAAGTACAAGGCCCAAAATTAATCAAGCACTCATTCACAGGATTCTTTAGAATGGCACAGTGCACTGCTATAGGACAAAAAGAAAAACAGCGCAAATTTTCCTTATAAGACACCCTTAGGAAAATCCTAACCTCCAACCAACACCATTTCATAAAGACAGTTCCTTCTCATGAAAATAGATGGAATGAATGGACTGTGATCAACTTATCCAGAAGATTCGCATGTCCCTTCTCCAAAACCAGCGGGCTCACTGGGACATGGGAAGAACATATAATGCCTTTTTAAAAGTTATTCTTTGCTTAGAAATACAGTTATTTGCTTTCAAAAAATGTTTCTATTAGGGGCTGGCCCCGTGGCCGAGTGGTTAAGTTCGCGTGCTCCGCTGCAGGCAGCCCAGTGTTTCGTTGGTTCGAATCCTGGGCGCGGACATGGCACTGCTCATCAAACCACGCTGAGGCAGCGTCCCACATGCCACAACTAGAAGAACCCACAATGAAGAATATACAACTATGCACCGGGGGACTTTGTGGAGAAACAGGAAAAAATAAAATCTTTTAAAAAAAAAAATGTTTCTATTAAAGAATAGAAAACTCCTTCCTCCTATTTGTCCCAAATTAGGCAAAAGTGCTAAGACTGGATGCACCCACTATTTTCTGTATCTCGAGATTAACAAAAGAGGTCAGAATATCCCCTCCTGTCCCATGTTATTGCCAACACTTCTGTAAGAACAATATCCCAGGTGTCACCCATGAGGACCTGGTTGTGGACAAAACCTCTGTGTGGGGACAAAAGATGCCACATGAGCTATACCAGCTCCAGGTTCCAGGACTCAGAAAAGCTGAAGGCATCCTACCTTTGGCAGGTGGCTGCAATCAAAGCGTGTAATATTTGAATATTGTTTGGAACTGTATTTGATTGTGGATAAAGGTAGAGAAAAGCATTATTGGGTGGTTGTTTCTGGTATCCTGCAATTTTAGTAACATTGCAAAAAAAAAAAGCAATGCACTGTCTAGCCCAGAAAGAGGAAGCAGATATTTTCCAGGAGACTTTTGTCACCACACACTTCTGTTTTTCTCTCACACACACTTGGTCTTAACATATACATATACGCTAAAAAGAAACCTTGTGGAATTAGAACAGATTGGAATAGTAAACTTGGTGGGCGCTTCAAAAAACATACAGCTAGCTGAGGAGCCACAGGACGAATGTGATAGCAGCAATACCACAGCTATTGGAAAGCCAGAAGTGGCAGATAAACTGTCATTCTCTGCTTTTCTCTCATGCAAGTAGTTGAAATAAATGGATAAAATGAACATCAGTGCAAAGATATATGCAGAACGAACATTTTTCCTTTCTTAACATAAGCTCACTATTTGTTTGAAAAACCTTCAATTACTTTTGTAGTAAAATGGATGACATATTTCAAAGTTCAGAACCTCCAAACTTGTTACTTGCCACTGTATTATGTTGGTTAATGGTCTCTCTCTACCTTTAAATTCAAAGGTTCCCGGAGGCAAAGACCACGGCTTTCTCTAGTGTATTTCCAGTTCGTAGCAGAGTGCCTGTTCCATGCAAAGACTAAATAAATATGCTCAAATGGATCATTGACTACCCATAAAACTCAATAACACTAGTTGAACAAGAGTTTGGCTTGGACTTCTCCATGGGAATTTATGTAAAAAAAAAATTAGATACTATTGTCTTCCACTGATTGTATCTTTGAATTTACAGAATTGTTCCCCCCATAAGCATTTCCCTACCAAACAGTTTTAGCATTGGCTGCTTAAGATAACACTTCAGGAATTTTGAGGATTTTGAATTTTGAGGATGCGAATATTTTCTTAAATCAACTATCAAGAGGATTAACGATGTTGGGTAAAAATACCCAGAATGTGTTTGATTTCAATTATAAAACCCAAACAAACAGAAGTTCTGAGTTTTAACAACTTATGAAACTTGACCTAAGCCAGATGCCCAGGGGAAAGGAGTGGGTCAATGAGTAAACTGAGCAAAAATTCCGAGGATCAGAGAGCTTTGCAGAGAGCAAATCGAGCCTGAAATTGAACTTGTCTATATGAAATCAGCCGCAGGTCCTGGGGAGATAAACTCTAGATGGACCTAAGGTAAAAATAAAGTGAAACTAAGGACAGACAGTAGCCCTGGTCACTCAGCTGAACCTTAAGTTTACGTAGGATTTGCCTGTGGATGGACATGGCTTGATTTCTGAGTTCTTGCTTATGTGGAATTTAAAATAAATTTCTTTGCATGGATATTACAGTATTATAATGTAGACGTTGTTACATATGGTCCTCTATGCTGTAAGGCCACCATGATCAACCAAAAATGAGGACTATCTTATGGCTATTTACCAAAATTACAAAATAATCTAGAAGAGAGCGAGAAAGGAATGAACATGAAGGTTTGAACATGATCCTTTGGGAGCTTTACAGGTGGAGAGACTGATGTCACTAAGAGACAACCCTAGTGTGTCGGGGGACAAATGTCATCCTTGAGGTGGAACCAAATCAAACTTGGAAAAGAAGAAATCCAAGCATAACACCAGAGGCATTGTTATAGAAGGCATTAGCTCTGTCAGACATGGATTTTAGCATTAGTTTTAGCATGGATATCTTGGGCGACTGGATATGGTGTGAGTGAAACCCACATACCTGGATAGCTGGTTAGCTATGGTAGAATTAGAAACTTCTACTTGTTGATCTTTACTGGAATTTGGGGATCTTCCAAGAACAGGAAATACAATAGAGAAAGCCATGGTCTTTGCCCTCAGGGATCTTCAAGTTCAAAGGTAGAGACAGACCAATAACCAACATAACACAATGGAGAGTAAATTTGGACGTCTTAGTAATTTTTGTCTGTTTAAAAATTATCTTACACTAGCAAATTATTTAAAATTTGTAAAATTTAAATTTGATTTAGGCTGGGTAAGAAGGAAGCAGGGAGGTTAATAAGGAGGAAAAGCCATCTACTCAACATGGACAGAGAGATGTTGCTTTCCAGGTGCTTTTCTTATAGCAAACTGACTCCAGATGTGCTCCATAGAAATAAAAATATTTTTGATTGTGCCTACCCCAAAGCATTCCTATTATTAGCAAGAGGAGCTGAGTTTCCACGCAGTGTAATTCGGTGAGCTATTTCTGACAGCTAGATAGAGGTGAGAACTGGGCCTTTCACAAGCCACAAACTAGTCATTTTCAAACCATTCGAAACACAGACCGAGGCTTCAGGGAGTATAGACTAAGTTTGAAATTTCATATTTAATAAATTTCTGTATTATTTTAAAGACCTATCAGTTTGTTTTTAAATAATGCTGTCTACACAAACATGGAGGAGTGAATAACTAAACCAATTATGAGGATTTTTCAGGCCCAAAGTACTTTTGGCTTAATTAACAATTTCAGGCAAAACTTTCTTTTTACTATGGGACAGGAGGCGTAGGAGAAAAGGTAAAGACGATCTCAAACATAATAATAGCCTTACAGCTAATATAAAATAGAGAAAAAATTTTTAGGGCATAATCCAAACTAGAATTCTGCTTTTTTAAAGAGAAGTTTAGAACTATAGAGTCAGAAAGAATCTTAAAGGCTACTTTTTCAAACACTCATTATTAATCCAGAGAAGTAAACTAAAATTCCTAGTCACATAGCCTGTTTGTTTTTCTGACTCATGTTCTGTGTTGTTTATACTGCATGTGTGTTTTATCCACCTGATTCTGGATGTCTCTGGGATCACGCTGAGGTAAAAGCAATAGCCCTTTAGAGAGTGTGTGTTTGTGTTTGTACATGCATGCAATAATGTTTGTATACATGAGAATATATGTGGATAAACAGTTGCGTCCATTAGATTCATGAGCACGAATGAGTGCACTGGAAGGGGGATGTAATATTCAGGATCCTCAGAGGAAACAAATGGTACTCAAATTGGGCGATTTAGGGAGAGTTTAACAGGACTATTTATAAAGACGTGGGGAATTCACAAGAGAAAGTCAAGTTACCTGGGCTATGGGTTAAGGAGAGGGTTTTCAGAACTTTGAGAGTAGTTTCTGGGAGACAGTCATCTGGCAAGAGCTCTGTGGCCTTCACTCGCATCCTCTGATGGCGCCACCTCTTGGCCAGGCCCAACCAGAGCCCAGAGAGCAAGGCAGCTGGTGGATGCAGATCAGAGAGCACGGCAGGGCAGGGTAGAGGGAACTATGTCCAGCACGGTATACTTGTGTGTGTGTAAAGGGAAATGTGGTCAAAACAATATTGCCCTTTGTGTGAACGTTGAGTAAACAGGAAACTACCGTGAAATTAAAGTTGCTTAGCAGTTTATCTTGTCTCACAGTTAATTAGTGCTGTTTAGGAACCACTTTGAGCCCTCCTTAGAAGGCAAGTCACAAGCCATTTTGGAACCGTCTATTACTACACACGGGAGGAGGAGCGCTCCTACCGCTCCGAGTGATGATGGGGCCAGCAGAGAGGATGGCGTTCCCGGAAGTGCTCTGGGGGCTCCAGGTGGTCCTCCCCACCGCATCTCTCCTTTCTCGGTGGCCGCAAATCTGAGGTGTTAATGGAAACAAATGAAATTCCACACCGCCACGAAATTGTTTCTTTATGGCCATTTGGAAAGAAGATTCTTTTGGAAGAGATACCACATGTTTAGTTTTATTCACTCACTTCTGTGCATTTATTTAATTACTTTGCATATAACTACTACACGGTTTCTTATCCTGGCTTCGGCCACGTTTCTTTTCTCCCGTTGTAATTGTGAACTGCCTCATTAATTTACATAGCTCAGTGGCTCTCCTGAAAAAGAACTGTGTTTATCAAACTCTTCTTTTATTTCTCTCAAGCCTTTAATAAATCGTTCTCTGAAATGCTGGTCAGCACGGAGCCACGGTAACGTGGACTCTCCATTTAACCCCCTCGGATATAGCTAGCTGGGACTAAAGTAAACAAGGGTGGTGAAGAAATGCATGAATTTGAGCATCAATACAAACATATTAAAGCTATTTCACATCAAAAAAATTGCCTGCATTTTTCTCGGGTTAATATTGAAGTGACCCTAGGAGGCCCGGCAGAAATAGAATGTTTTTAATTCGCTAGTAAATGGGTCTATCTTTTAATGACTGGAAGCAGTTCAGATCCTCACCTTTTAAAGCTTTCAATTTTTAATCCAAGGGACTCCCAGGCCATCAGGCCCCACTCGACCTTTCTAGAGCCAGCCCTGCCCCTCCCCAGGTTTTCCCATCATCCTCTGCTCCATAGCCTTGCTGAAGGACCGGAAGTTCCCTGGTGACTCTGTTTTATGGGTCTTTAACCATTCCTCGGTACGGGGTGTCTCTCACACTCTTGATTTTTGTCTCTTTTGGGTTCATCTATCTTCAAAGTCACAGTTTGAGTTTCATCTCTTCCACCAAACCTCCCAACCTCTCCTGCTCTTTTTTCACAATGAACAATGCTTCTCTACTGCAACCCATATATATATCTGCCTTTGCACCATAACCTTTTCGTCTTTGTTTCATTTATGACTATCTCATGCTCCTAAAGGATAAATTAATTGAATTCAGAATTCATGCACACATGTCTGTATTCCCAGTATTATGCTTGGCACAAAGCAGGCTAGGTTTTTACTTGATGAATGAAAAAGCCCTACTTCAAACCGTCTGACCTGATGCATATCCACTTTCTGTATAGAAATTAGTTCCTACCACTTGATAACTTTTCAGCTTAGATCAATTCAACAATTTAGAATGAAATTGCTAAAAACATACTGGCATCAGGAAGGGGCAGTCATCAGCTCTGCAGAGCTTGGTAACGCAGTGTAGGAAGACGGTGGACATTTTCTGATTCTTGTGTTTCACGAATCGGAACACTTCAAAGGAAAACCGGCCCTGCTGGCTTCTGCCGTTTTCAATGACGGTGGTCTGAGGATCTTTGTCACAGCTACATTTTAGGGAATGTGAAAACACGGCATTACTGGAAAGTACCAACCCCTTGTGATTTGTAAATTAATTTCTGCAGTATGAAGAGCACCCTCATTACATTAAGAGCCATCAAAATCATGTCATGGTGCAGATATTTAATAAAAGAATAAGCTAACTCAATAAATATGACGAGTGACCTAGATCACAGAATTTAAACGTCAGTTTCTGTCAGCATTGTATTATTATAGAATTATAATATTACTGCCAGATTTTAGAAGGATTATATTTTCATATGGTTCAAAAATCCAAACAGTATAAAATATATCTAGTGAAAAGTTTCTGTCCCCCCTTCGCCCTTGTTGGTACCATCCCACATCCACCTACACGCCTGCCAAAGGTGAGCTCACCTGTCGTTCCATCCTTGCAGGGCATATGCAAATAGAAGCAGAAGCAGCAGATTCTTATCGTCTCCCCCTTCTTAAACAAACAAGAGCACACTGTCTATATTGTTTTGTACCTTGCCTTTCTTTAAATTTAGCAAGGTATCCTAGAGATCTTTGCATATCAATATTTAGAGAGCCTCCTTATTCTTTTTCCACAGCTGTATAGTATTCTATCATGCACACAGGCCAGAGTTATCTAACCAGTTCATTACTGATGTACCCTTGCATTGTTTTGAATCTTTTGCTTTTTACAAAGTAATAATGAATAGTCTTTAATACATCATTTTGAACATGTGCTGGGTTATCTATACGATACAGCTGTAGGATCATGTAATAGAGTTTGCCACATTGCCCTCTCTCTCTAAATATTTCCTCATTTTTACTGCCCCTGTGATGTATGAGGAAAATCCATATTGTCCTCAGAGCTACATCAACAAAGTGCGTAGATAAAATTTTGGATTGTTCTCCATTTGGTAGGAAAAAACCAAACTATCACTATATAATTTTAATTTGCCTTTTTCTTCCTGTGAATGAATATGTGCATCTTTTCATATACATTAGAGCCATTTATTCCTCTTTATCTGAAAATTGTTTATGCCCTTTGCCCAAATTTTTATTATGTTGTTGGTCTTTTCCTTCTGATTCCAACAAATTCTTGATATGTTAGGAAGAGTGCTCCTTGCTTGTTAAGTAAGTTGCAAATTGTCTGACTTTGTTGTTTGGCTCTGGACGTTCCTCACGGGGTGTGTGTGGGTGTGCACGCGAGCACACGCCCATGAACGCACATATGCATGTGCCCACATAGAAGTTTTATTTTTATGCGGTTTAATTTTCAATCTTTTATTTTATGGCCCCTAGTACTTGGGCTAAAGACAGATTTTTCTTACTCCAAAGTTCGCATTGTATTTTGCATGTTTTCTTCCATGACTTGTAAACCCATAGTTCTTATGTTTAAATTAATAATCTACATAAAATTTGTCATGGTGCACTGAGTGAAGTACAGATCCAGTGCTATTTCTTTATAATTACCCATTGCCCAGCTCTATTTTTAAAAATCTCTGATAATCCCACTGATTTGTGTGCTATCACACTCTATCATATGGAAAATTCCCATATGTTTTGGGTTTATTTTTCAATTTACTATTCTAAACTTTTTTCTATGTGTCTAGCCTCGCATAATGTCACATCCTTTTAATAATTATAGAGTTTTTATTAACTAGAATATCTGGTAGGGCTATACTCTGCTCCTTTCCATGTGGTTCCCCCCGCCTTTTTTTTTTTGTATTCTATGGCTTTGTCATTTATCCCTTTTTGATTAAATTAGCTTGTGATTCTCTATTTTATTTGTTTTCTCAAAAAACTTACTTTTTATTTATTTATTGAAAAATATTAGTTCAGATTTCCATTTCTGATCCAACCGTCGTTTAAGAGTTTTAAACTTCCAAGTGATGGTGACTTTTTGTTTTCTGCTATTGTTAGAATTGAGAGCTCTCAATAGATAACTTATTGATTATGTCACTTAGCTCTTCTGTGTCCTTCCACTAGAACTGTTTCTGGAGAGGGGAATTCAAGTTCCACTTATTATATTTCTTCAAAGTCTTTTTTACGGTTTCCCTAGCTTTCACTTGATGAAAGCTTCAATTTGATCCAAGGCATCCTTTCACTGCATTGACATGTCTTCTTTTAATTTAGGAAAGTGTTCCTGGATCATATTTTAAAATATTTGTTCTATTCTATTATTTTGGTTTCTCTCGGGGGGATTCCAATCACACGTAGGCGTGCATTGAATTCCCTTTGCCTACCTTTTGTTTCTTTCCTCTCGAATCTTTTTGATCTTTTCCTTTATATTTGTTTTTTGATTTGCAGTTCTGATTTTTACCTTCTCTGTCCCATTCTGCACTTTCTGCTGTCTCTTCTCCCCTGAACACCTTCAAATTATGTCTTCCTTTCTGGAGGACGTTTCTTTTTCTGTTCCATCTTACATTCTCCCAGTGCCCTCTGCACATTCCTGTCGGCTTACCTTTCACTGTCCCAGCCTTTCTTACCTGAGTTCGTATAATTCTATCTTCATAGCTATGATTACTTTCTAATATTTTTTAACTTAATGTTGGAATGTTTATTTACATTCTTATCCGTTCCATGGCAACATTTTTGCAGTAAGTTAATTCATCTTTACAATTTTTTCTGCTATTTTCCTCATTTTTCTTGTAGTATATTGCAACACTGCAAGAAATGCCTTCATTTGCTCACCATTCATACTGAAAGAGTTGGATTTCCCTAGACCTGCTATTTTCAGCGGACTGTGGGGCAGTATGGAATGATAACGACCTTCTGGTGTAACCGTGTAACTGAGTTTTCTCTGCCTCTCTGAGCTTGTTCTCGAGGGTTCTGTCATCAGCTCTGTCTGTGTTCCTCAGGTTCATTCAGGAACCTATTCCACCACAGGTAGGCCCTGTCTTCCCAGGTAGTCCGTCACCATTAGAAGGTGTACTTTTGCTGGCAATTTATGAGATCTGCCACTTCTGAGGCTCTGGCCTCTCTCCACGCCTTCCTTCTCCGTGTCCCCCAGCCCTGGTGGCTTGCTGGAGCTCAGCCCTGCTCCTACCAACTTCTGCTCAGAGTGGGACCCTCTCCTCGTAGATGCACTTGTCTCCAGGCTGTTTCTGGGATCTGCCACCCCCAGGACCCTCAGCATTCACTTTTCTTCCCTCTCCTCCCCTCCCCGCACTGCTTCCTGCGAGCCTCCCCCTGCACAATTTTCTCTTGATCTTAATTGCTTTTATCAACATTAACACATATTTTGGAATTTCTAGGTTTTCTTTTCCTCTTAGTTTCACTGAAAGTGGCATTTGGGGGACTTTTTTAGCTACTCCTTTCACTCTCTATAGTTTCCAATAAAAAACTGAAAAGATTCAGAACTTAGCTGCCACCATAGTCATAACCGAGGTCTGACGATCGTATTCCAGATTATCAATGTGTGATCATTACAGAAATTTTGGAAAATGTCCAGACAAAATAATCCACAATCCTATCATGCTATCATTTAACCACTGTGAACCTTTCGATGTATTTCTTCACAGTCTTTTCTGTCATACGTTGTATAATGATGTCCATTGTACACACAATTGTATGTGCTGATCCTTTTTACTTCATATTTTAATACAATTAAATTTTAAAGAACCATATATTTCCAAACATAGAAATATCAAAAGGATGGAAATGGGGGAGATATAGAACTGACCATTTTTTTTCATTTTATAAATAACTTTATATGATTGTAGAGCCTGTGTAGCCCTCAATTTACTGATTCTCCATAATTCATCTACCCATTTCCTTATTGCTGAACATCCACTTTGCTCCATGTTTTATTATTTCAAATAGCACTGATAGACCAGAAAGTCATCAATATTTTAGAATATGTTTCCCAACTTGTAAAAGTAGAATCAAAGAATATGAAATCTTTTAAGGTTTTTGATACATACTGACCTTTTTTCCAAAAAATGTTGTCCAAATTAACACTTCCAGCAACAGAGTACACGAGGTCAGTTTGACCATACCCTCTGAGCATCATCTTAGCCTTGATTAGCCAATAAAACGTTTTCTTTTGGTATTTCCCATCAGATTACTCCCATCACGTGTCCATGAGCAGCAGTGATCTGAGCCAACTGCATTTTATAAGCAGGAGGAGAAGCTATTGCTTGACTCTCAGGTCTGTCTGCTGTCAGATAAAAATGCTGAAAGGGAGCTGGGATGATTGAATGTTTTTATGATCAATGTCCTTTTCCCCCAAATGTAGATTACATTCACTCCATCACTGTCTATTGGGGAATGAAGTTGAAGTTATTGGCTCTGATAAAAAAGGAGTGGTAGGCTATATTCTACTTTCGTATTAAATACTGATAAATGAAGAAAAGCATTTTGGGGTCTAAATTGTCTAGACCATTACTTTAATTTTACTCTCCTTTTGACATGATGAGACAGCCTAGCTGCAGATAAATAGTGCCCTCCCACTGCCTTTCTCTTATTGCCAATAATGTCCTAGCCATGCTTTTCCTAAGACAGTGAAATATTCCTAGATGTCCTAAACATGAATAAAACATCTTTGATGGACCTAACTTACTCGCAATTCTCATTCAACAATAGCCTTATCAGCATTTTGTGTTGAAAACTGTTCTTGACTTTTATACTTCCAGCTTTGTAAGGACTAAAAGTTCAAAATGTAAAATTTTAAATTTAAAAGCAATAAAAGAGCCCTATAATTTGTTTATCTGACTTGGATTTTCCATTTCAATTATGTATAATTCAGTCTTTGCTGTGAATACAAGACTTAGACACCTACCTAAGGAAGAGATCATATCGAATATCATCATTTGGGTTCCCTGATGGGGTCGTGTAGCAGTAATCCATTAAGACATTCCATCTGCAGAAAGAGGTAAGAATGATCTAGAGTCAGAATTCTCTTTCGGGTATTTGTTACTAATCCAAGGGCAGTAAATATTGACAAATGTCTCACCCCACGGAATATAGTTTTTTCTTAGTTATTTGCAGAGGCTTCTTGTTTATTAAAAGATTCGCCTAAACTCAAGATGTTTAAAAATCTGCACCAAATTGCCATCCCACATAAAGTGGGGTAAGGCTAAAATTTGTATTCAAGGCAACTGAATCGTCAAAGTCTCAAGAAGCAAACCCCAGAAGTGAGCTACATAGGTGCTTCCATGTTCACTGTGAATAACGGCCTTTTGTTTCTAGAAGTTACTGTCTCTAACACATGACAGAGGATATTATAATAACACATATAGCAAAGGAGTTTCGTGCATAAATTATACTCTGTAAATTATGCCAGAATCAGTCAGGGAGGGAGTGGGAGTTCACGATAGACACTGTGTTAGGCAGGAGAAAGCCATGAGGCAAATGCACAGCCTTCCCCGAGAAGGCCAGATCGTGCCTAGATTTATACATCACTTTATCCCAACTCCGGTGTTATAAAAATTACTAGTCCATCGGATGTGAATGCCAATAAATTTTTTTAAATTCTGCATTTAGTAAGACAATTTTAAAGAATCCCATATATTCAAAATAGAAATACCAAGAAGATGGAAAGGGAAAAGGTTAAATAGAACCAAATTTTTAGAGTATATTAATCTCTTCAGGATGCAAAGTTTAAATAATAGCACATGAGAAACCCAAAATAAACCATTTACATGTTACAATTTTTTTATAGGGCAAGATTGGATCTCTAGCTTTTGAATTCCCTTTTATTTTTGATCATTCTGTATTTTCTAAGTATCACATGAACCTTGATTGATTTTGATTTTTTACAGAGATGTTTCTGGGGGTCATTTCATATCATTATGGCTCAGATCCTTGTGAGGAGGGTTCTTTTGTTTTCTAAGAAGTTTTTATTGAATAGTAACATACACATTGGAAAGTGCACAAATCATAAGTGTTCACAGAATGACTGCATCTGATTAATCATTTTTCAGATGAAAAGATAGAACATCCCAGATCTCCCCATGGCTTCTCCCAGTCACTACCCCTGCTTCTTTATGGGAAGACTTGTTATTTTCTGATTAATGACATAAAATGAGTTGCATCCCTTAATCTTTGTAATTTGTTATTTCTATTCATTAGCACTCCTAAATGATGTAGCAATGACAGTATTTTTTAAATTAAAAATGAATGAGCTAACTTTGTGATTCACGAGGCTTTAGGCAGCCAAACTGTTTGAACCAACCAAAGATAAGAGTTGGAACATACCTGCCATCCAGATTAGTGGCCTGTACAGCTGCAAATACTTTGGTTTTCAAAGGTAATCCTGTACTCGGGATAATTAACTGCTGACTGTAGGTTGAATCCTAATGATGAAAAAAATAAATAATGACTCCATCATTGCCTTCCCAACAACAGCACATTTCTACTTAAATCAATAATGTCATATAAAAAAAAGAGGGGGCAAAGCAACATAAATCTACAGATCTAACTCCAGAAAGAACCTAGTTAGTCCTCTAGTTTCTTGGCAGAACTGTTCTTAAACCAAACCCAAGTAACAAGTTCATTTCCATGCACAAATCTTTTTGTTTCCAGAGTTTGCCATATATGATGGTTGATGTACAGTGTATTTAAATTATAGTCTATGGTTAACAGTCAGTGGCTAATATTTAATTTGTTTAATCGTCAATCGTCTATATGCGGTTTATTTAAATTAATATTCTCTTTATTTAAATTATATCAGCGGCTAATATTTCACTTATTTAAAGTATATCTGCTTAAGTTTAAGCTCTTTGCCACTGGAGTTATAGGTCTTTATACTCTTGATAATCTTTCATTTACCCAAAATCACATATCTGGCAATTTGAAATTATCAAAATTTAATAGAAAATCAAAAAAGAGACCAACATATTCTCCAAGTTGCCAACAGGCATGCCGTTAGGTTCCTGCACCAAATTCCTTGGTGATTACTTAGAGGAGGTCGTCTCAGGACTTCGTTTCTATCTTTTTACTCTTATTTTAGACCAATTCTGGAGAGAAATTTATATTACTCCCCATCCTACGTATATTAAAGCAGCAGATTAGAAATGAAGTGACAGCTTTAATTTGATAATAAAGAAAAACAGAGAAAAAAATGTAGAATGCAAAAAATAACTCCTAAAAATGAAAGCTGTCAAATCATGAAGTATGGAGGAAAATTGTTTCCCCCAAACTGAGTGACTCTGAAGATATTGCTACTTTGCAGCAAAGGGAAATTTTTAATGTTCATTATGAAAATCTCAAAGTCATCAAGCAAAGGCAAAATACAGCACAAGGCTGGGAAGAAAGCAACAGATTTTGAATTGTTTAGCTTAAAACAATAATAGTTTGAATGCTTCACTTTTCAAAAAGTTGCATTTATGTGGAACATTTCATTCCCGCATAAAGCTGGATAAATGAGGGATTATATGCTGTACTTATTTTCTATGTTTCTGTGATAAATGATAATAACTCCTCTAACCATTTCTGATAGGTAATATTTTTATTTAATTATCTTTCTGGCTCCCCTTTACAGTTTCGCCATATAATCCACCTTTCATTAATTATACAACCCTTTCATCTTATGCTTGCATCAATATTGTCCAGAAAACTACTTACTTTTTTACAAGTATTATATTGCTAAGTCATTTGCAAATGATATGACTCAGCTGTGGTTTGATCACAACTCATCAAATTTTTCTCTTAAAATTGCTTCTAAAAGGTAATTTTCTGACTTTATTTTGTATAGTTGCCTTTATTCATTAGTACAGTATAGTCCCTAAAGTGAATTACTTTTATTTAAAATTTTTCTTCAACTATAAAAAAATATTCTAATTGCCATAACTCTCTTTCAGATTTACTGTTTCTGTATCTGCTCAGAGCACACTAATATTTAGGTATTATTTATTTTAGGTATTATTATTAATATTTAGGTATTATCAAAATCAGCCTCACTTTCTATTTCCACATAGGAGAAAACTCGTATCTTTGTGTTACACAAAAATAAGGCCGCATCAACTTGAAATAATCTGCGTATATGGAAATTGCATAGTCAATAAAAGTCATTGTTTTTTATAAATAAAATTTGCCTAAGTACATTTACTGAATCCCAGAACACATAGAAATAAACAATTGCACTGAATCCAAACTGGGTACAACTTTCCTCTCCAAATAATTAAACTGAGAATAAGGGTAATGGGTGCATAGTGTGTAATGTAACTTTCCATCATTCCTAAGAATTCAAACTCAAAAACTCTGCACAGGAAATAGGAAGACATGGTCGTAAAATAATAGTTAATTTGAAATGCTACAATAAAATTACATTTGGGTTGCTGAATGTTAGCATTCTGAACAAATAAATATGATTTTGGATTCAATTAGTGAAAGCATACCAAATTTTCTTTCTAGTGTAAATTACTAGTTTTCTAATGCCCTGTCACGTGGCGAAATACTACAATGGAGCCACATTAGAAAACTAGTTTTGGGCAGTGAAATTATTCCTTGGGATACAGGAATGATGGACTCATGTCACATGTAAATGTCAAAACCCAGAGAATACACAACGTGAAGAGTGAACCTAAATGCAAACTGCTGTGTTTAGTTAATAATATATCAATATCGGTTCATCAACTGTAACAGACGTACCCCATAACACAAGGTGTAAACAATAGAGGAAACTGTGTGCAGACACAGGAGGTCTGGGGAAACTCTCTGTACTTTCAGATCGATTTTTCTATACACCTAAAACTGCTCTAAAAAAATAAAGTGTGTTAATTAAACAAAAAATCTAGTTTGTAAGGAAATGGTTAAATTGTATTAAATAAATGGTTAATAAATAACTTTTAAAAAATTCCATTTAATTTTTTAATTCAACCATTAGTAATACTTTTGTTGCAAACTGGTTAAAAATGAGGAGTACTTTGGCACTGCCTGTTTTATTTATAGTCTGATATCAAACAATTGGTTACCCTTTTACCATAGAATTAAAATCTTAAGGTTATCATCAAATTACAGGCTTTTATTTAGCATTAAGATTCTAGAAACTTTTTGAAGGATTATGTCTAATTAGCAACAAGACTACAATACTGTTTCTAATGACAAAGGAAAGAACTTAACAGCAAAGCTTTCCTCAAATCCGCACTTATAAATTTTGGTTTTCTGCTTTTCCAGTGAGAGAATAATTTAATTTCACAGACAATAATGGTATCATTAAATGCCATGTGGGTATATTTTTTAAGATCAGGAATTCTCCTCTTTGTTTCACTTAATTATAATAAACAATACTGAATCCAAACCTGCCTTCCACCTCAAGGAGCTCACACATGTAAATCAACAGATAGAAATTTCTAATTTAAAAATATGGCTCACAACAACAATATCTGGCCATACTGGGAGTGAATATTGGCACATATTTGCTGAGTATTGTAGAACCAAGTAACTTGGCAGCTTCTCCTTGTAGGAGAAAGTTTAGAAATGACGGAAAGGCAATCTTCATTCCAACACATTTTAATTTGTTGTTTAGAACTCTGTGGTGTCAGACTACAAACTTATAAACATGATTTTTCTAAATGCCTTTGGAAAATGTCCTACTACAATATTTATAGCTCATTATATTCAAAGTATAAAGCACTGACTTTTAAATCAGTTGCATGAATTATAACTCAGTGCCATGATGACATGAATAATAATGTAAAAATCAGATTCATAATTTACAAAAATGTTGGTTGATAGATTGAAAAATTGATATTTAAATCAGGCATTTAAAATGTATGAATAAAAATTTTTAATCAACATGAAAATATCATTTGGGGGATTAATGTTAGAGTTATAAATAGAAATCCATGTATTTTTCACATTTTGCTGCCACTGTCGATATTTACATGACAAAAGTTTAAACAATACTATGTAGTCACCCCAAATTATTTCAGATGTGATAGAATTGTCGTCGACCAAAACCCAGATTGAAAATATTAACACATTCATCGCCATGCACACCTTTAAGAGAAGCATCAGTTGGATTTTTCCTGTCTTTTTATCACAAAAATATTATTCCCAAAATGTTGATCCTGACTACGACTATACACACACATACTCATACAAATAAATATGTACATATAAATGTAAGTAGACATGAAGTAACTATGCAGAATCACATTTATAAAATAAATTTACATCATTTACCAACTTTTAGAAAATAATGGACTTTTTAGTATACCTTCATCACTAGGATATATGAAAATGGTAGTAAAGATGGATAAATGTTACCGAAGTATCACGGGGTTAATGTGGCTTTCGGTAGACTTTTATGTAAAAGCCATTCGCATAAATGGCTCCTCAGAACAGTGAGAGAGAAAATAACATCCTTCACCCATCAACTTACATTATAAAGGAGCAGGTTCAAAGTGCTGACAAATGTACCATTGTTCTCTCTCACAGAAATAGCAGCTGAGGATCTAAAACAGATTTGGAGAATGGAAAGCATTGATGAGATTTTAAATTAAAAGTTTCAGTTAGATATAAGTCACTAAAACTCTTGCGTAAGCCTGGCATGCTTTTAAGTAGGTCTGGCGTACTGTTTAAATCACTGAACAGATAAATAATCAAAAAGCAAGAGGGACCAAGGAAAGACAAACTGTCCTGATGATCTTTTCATTTGTCAAGGCATCTTTTTCCCATATTGCATTACATTGCAGAAAAATGTCATTCCAAAAGAATTTGAATCTGACGCAAATAACTTCTCATCAATTCAATTAGAATGAAAGTTTCATGAGATGGGAGATTTTGTTTCACTTTGTTCACTGCTGGAACATTGCACGGTGCCTAGTAGGTGTATAATAAATATTTATTGAATAAAGGAGTAAATTGCCATGCACACTGAAGCTCAGGAATGTGTTTACTGGGGGAGCGGAGTGAGAGACTGTGACACCCTACTGGCTTGCTTCCCTCTACATCTGCATCCTTTTGACTCAAGGTCTTTCCTGTCTTGTTTTCCACATCAAAATCTTGCTTTTGACCAAGGTGTTTATCACCATTGTGACATTAAACCATCATGAATTTTTTTTTAAAGATGCTTTCTCTATCTCTCTCTCTTTTTTTTTTTTAAGATTGGCACCTGAGCTAGCATCTGTTGCCAATCTTTTTTTTTTTTCCTTCTTCTTCTCCCCAAAGACGCCCAGTAGATAGTTACATATTCTAGTTGCGAGTGCCTCTGGTTGTGCTGTGTAGGACGCCACCTCAACATGGCCTGATGAGCATTACCATGTCCGTGCCCAGGATCCAAACAGGTGAAACCCTGGGCAGCAGAAGTGGAGCGCACGAGCTTAACCACAAACCACAGGGCCAGCCCCTGTGAATGTTTTTTAACTGAAGCAAAATGTGGCCTTCATGTTCCCTCGTGACCAAGATTAAACAATAACTACACCTGTGTGATCATAAACCCTGGAATTGGAGAGGGAAAGTTTTCACTCAATCGCCCCATTTTGTCAAAAATAGTTGACAAATCCAGATGATTCTGCTGTAATGTGGAGGTAGCGCTGTCTCAGAGTACGTGCTTTGGGAATAACAAGTGCATCATGACTATAAACAAAAGGCTGTGACCTCTGTCCATGCCTGGAGCTCTCTGGCTCTGGGTGATGCCACCTTCCTTTGGGAATCCTCAGCGCCTGTGCAGGTGACACCTCAGCAGGAGGCATGAAGACCCCAGATTTGGGTCAGTGAGTCCAACAGTGAGAGCATGTGGCAGAGACTGAAGCCAAGCAGGACCCAGCAATGTAGTGACTGAATGTTCTACACACTGGACACATGATAGGCCCTTCTGCACTGCATAAGCACCCAGAGTTCTTGGACAATTCTGAAGGGAGAGAGGAGAACCCAAGGCAACCCCCTAATTAGTTTGAACCAGTTTTAATCTGGGGGGGAAATAAAATGTATATACACCCTGAACTATTGATATGGGTTATAACAATTATAGATGATAGATAGAAAGATTAGATAGATAGATAAATAGATAGAAATATTAGGCTTAATATGGCTTCCATTACATTGAGTTTGGCTATTCTCAATAAATCCTGCCATCTTTATAAGACCCTCAAGGATAAAAAATGACTCAAACATAAAAACAATATGAGATAGCAAGAATAAAATGCAAACTTACGAAGCAAGCTGGGTATTATTAACCAAGTATTCCAACGGATAGCTACAACTAAACTTGTAAAGAAGCCCAGGTAGATAGCTGATGATCGTTGGTGGGTCTGGAGTATCAATATATCCCGAAATATTTCCTATTTGTACTGAAGTTGCATTTCCATAAGCACTGACTCCAGGAATTGTAGATACCTGTTAGAATGATAGATCAAGTTCAATGATTAAATAGATATATATAAATACAGGCATTTCATATACAAGAACAAAACATTAGATGAGACCATTTCTAGGGTCTGTTCCAACTATAACATGCATGGTTTTGAGATTATACACTCATAATGCTATTTATAAGTGATTATATATGTCTTTTAACTAAATGAAACTTCATATTTACCAAAAACATTTTATTCATATTTCATAAATAAGAAAAGAGAAAGATCAAATGTTCACAGTGAGTAATTTGAAAATGGTCACAAGTAAACTCTGAATTCTGTGGCATGGCTTAAAAAATCCCTGTTAATCTGATCTTGCTTTCCGCTTTAGCTTCATATCTCCAGGCTCCCACTGTTCGTTAATAATGCTCCGGCCCCAAAGCCCATGTTGCTCTGGCCTTCGTGCGTCCTCCTTCTGCTTTCTCTTTCCCCCACTTCACTACTCGTCCCTGGATCTCATCTTCCCTGGGAAACTTCTCCTGACTCCTCCACATGCATTGCTTCTCCCCATCACAGCGGGGGTCACTGTGCATGAGCAGCCCCTGACTGGGCAGTCCCCTCAGCCGTGATCAGAGCTCTTTGTGGGTAGGGAGCCCTCTCGGTCTTGCTTGCCTTTGCATCTTCAGTGTAGCACTGTGAGACCAGTGTCTTCAAGCCCCTGAGATAAATTCTGAACAGATGCATTAAGGTCAGACATTTTCTGAGGGCTGATCTTCCCGGGTCTTCCTCTGCGGTACATGGGATTCTCATCCCCTCCAGGACAGTAGACCACAGGTGGGTTTCATGAACTCCCAGAAGTCATATAAAAATATTATCCATTTGTGTATTTTCCTGGGACTGATTAGCTTTCATTGGATTCTCCAATCCCACTAAATTTAAGAGCCACCGTTTTAGGAATAATCAATGATGTTCTTGACTTCACAATGCCATGGAGGAATATAGCCTCTCCTACCACATCAAATACAATATGATGCTCAGTAAATATTTTTAGCAGATATTACGGAGACCTGTAATACCCAATTTTCAACAATAGAATAAACTTTATGCTTGAACACAGGAGCACATGGGCAAAGGAGAGGCAATTATCCAGCTAATTCATGAACAGAGTCAGAGTCGTCATGAATGAAAACATTTTGATTCCAATCCAGTGATTTAGTACTCTGCTTAATTCTTCCCATGAAAGACTGTCCTTGGAGCAGACACCAAAGCTGGTGACATCTAAGGCAATAATGAAAACCAAGCAAATCTTCCCTCCTCTCACCACCTGCCTGACTGGCTACCTAAACATGCCAATTCTGTCTGAAAAAGAAAACCACACATATATATCATTTTATACAAGTTACGCAGCTCTGAAGAAAGTAAAAGACACATCCACACACAGGCATGCTTCTCCTGGCTTTTCTGCTGAGTTGTTTTCTTGGCGGTAGGGTCAGATGACTGAAATCCAGAGAAGACAGTGCCATGAAGGAGAAATCTTGAGCTGTGTCGGGAGGAGGGGAAGGGCAGCTGCTCTCCGCAGGCTCCCTCCCTCCACAGGGAGACGCAGCCCCGCGATACTCACTCTCCCTTCGGCCCACTGCATAACCTCTCTGCACACAACTTGAGAGATGAATAAACGTTTTTAATAAAAAGAGTCAACAAAACTCAAGCTGCAGGCTTGGAAAGGGTCATGGGCACAATATTCTAACTGCCTTCCCTCTGGGAACAGATAAAGGAGATGCAGACAAATCTCTTCTTCCTGTCTCCCACCTCTCACCACGTCTCAGAAACCCTGCCTGTAGAATAATCAAGCCTTAGTGCCAAACAATAATTTATGGAGAGGAAAAGCCAATTTCTCCTTCTTCACTGGGCTAAGTTGTCATGCCCATGGTATCTCCTTTTTGTCTGTGCTAGGATTTACCAATATGTTTAATTTAAACAAGCAAAACGAAAAGATCGTACTAAATGAATTTCAGCGTAACACTCCCAAAACCACAATATTTTAACTTCAATTAATTTTAATTCCCAGGAGAGTCAATTCCTTATTCAATTCTATTTTTTGGTGTTCAATGCATGGATAAATAAATAAATAGCATAGACGAGTGGTTCTTATTCAGGGTGTAAATATTTGAAGCGGTGTTTTGATTTTCACTGGAGAAAGTGTGCTACTGGAAAGAGAATGCCACTGGGACTTTATGTGTAAGATTGGGGATGACAAACATGTTGAAATTCAAAGGACAGTCCCACACAGTGAAGAATTTCACACCAGAAATAATGACAGCCTTCTTTTATAAAACACTGGTGGGGATCATTCAGTGGTGAACACGAGACCTAGAAAATTCTAAGGCTGCTTTTCCATATTTCATCTTTCTTTCTGAGTGAGGTCACTAAGAAGCAATAGGCCAAGTGATTCGTTGCCCATCTCAGTGGAACAAGCAATTTTTGTATGATCAGGTATTTCCATAAATAGCATGAGGAACATAGCTATGATAAACTGTAGACAAATATTCATCAATGTCACTCAAACAAAATAATGTTGCTTAGAGAAGCACAGCCGATCTCAGACCCCTCAACTGCCAGATACAATAAACAGAACCATTACTGGAAGATACAATTGTACATTTGGGAGCAGAATCCTCAAACAGGCAAAGGGAAGTGATTGGTTCAGTATTCTTGGAATTTTTTCTTGAAAGACAGATTGAGCTTCTGATTATTTCATGAAATGGGGAGATCTTTTAGTAATGACCCCAAGTCTAGCACACAATTTCACCCTGATCTTACCACTAGATTGTTTCCACAGCCCTCCAACGTGCTGAGGTTGATGATGAAAATGACCACGGCGGGAAAGGTGTTATTATTGATGAAGCCCCTGCAATGGGAGTCCCCGTGTCTTCCATTCAGTGCCAGATCTGTTTCAGAGTAACCAGAGAAGAGTACTGTGCAAAAATTAATCTTCATCGTAATGGCCTGCACCCCACAGTAGACACTGATGTCTCTTTCAGCTGAAATAAAAATACATAAAAAACAAATGTAAGTCTCAAAATCACAGTAGAAGGTACAAGAATAAATTTAACATCTCCTGATGTACTTATTCATCCTCTCAGTCTCATCCCTATATTTGAAAACACCATAATCCAATGTGCAAGTTATCAAGAAAAGTAGCCAGGAAAAAACTCTTTGATTTAGTTATTTAGAGAGGGGCCTTTGAGGGTAGAGATTATAGCTCATCTTTGTTTCCTCCTGTCTGGTGTATGGTGTACGTGCATTAAAGGTCAGTTGAGCATATTGTTGAATGATTAGAGAAGTGAGCAGAAAAAATCGGGCTACTGAGCAAATTCAGAACTAGAGTAACTGAATTATTCAGATCACCTGTCTAAAGTAGTGAAACACACTGCAAATGATGCATTTTCCCAAGTGTAGGGAAGAAGCGGTTAAAATCCATCCTAAGCCAAATTGTGGAGCACTTTGGTATTTTGTAACCTATCTTATCCAGGATGTAGAAACAAAAGCCATCCATCAGAATTTCATTTTATTTTGCCTATATTAAATCACACTAGAGAGAGAGAAGATGAAAAATGGTGTGCTGATATTACAAACAAAAATGCATAGCCTTCTCTAAGAATATTTTGCCAATGACTATGCCTTAATCAAAGGAATGAGCCAGGCATGGAAATGTAAAACATGATTTGCAGTGTTTTCTGTGACTCTATGAGTTATCAGTGATGGGACCCATTCTAGGTCTGTAAAGGCAAGCCTGCACACACACACACACACACACGCACGCACATATGCTTTCCATATCTCTATTTAGTTATTTTTCTACATGTAATGAAGAAAATATATGTAAAAAGCAGAGAGGTTGACTGCTAGGTAATTCCCCAGTGGCAGAAGCTTTTACTCTTATTGGTTTTGGTAACTGTTATAAGTTGAAAAAAGATACATTGAAGTGGTAACCCCCAGTACCTCAGAGTGTGACCTTATTTGGAAATAGTGTCGTTGCAGAGGTAATTAGTTTAGATGAGGTCCTAGTGGAGTAGGGTGGCTCTCCAATCCAATATGATGGGTGTCCTTGTAAAGGGGATGCCATGTGAAGACAGAGACACGAGGAGGACGGCCATATGAAGGCAGAGAAGTGAAGTGATGCATCTCTACACCAAGGAATGCCAAAGCTTGCCAGCAAGCCACCAGATGCTAGGAAGAGGCAAGGAGGGGCTCCACCCAGAGTCCCAGAGGGAGCGCAGCCCCATGGACACCTTTATTTTGGACTTCTGCCCTCCAGAGTTGCTAGACAATACACTTGTGTTGTTTAAATCACCCCGTTTGTGGCACTTTGTTATGGCAGACCTGGGAAATTAATACGGGAACCTCGCCACTTTTTAACACTCTGTTTTACCACTTAGATAAAGCATATGAAACAAGCATCAGGTTTTCACAATGTGGAAGTAGACAAAAGCTGATTAGGCTGTTGGGAGAAATCACCTTGATTGTTCAAAAAAGGAAAAACAAGCAAAATAAAAGATTTTTTGGTAAATGACAGGATATTCACCTGAGCAATATGTAAATGTGTCATTCAAGATGTTTAGGCATAGAATGAATTTGCCTAAATCCCACAGTTCTGATATAAGGGTAGAGTGGTCAATAGCGTATTTCTTTGGAGTATTCATTCTCTATACTGGTTTTTTGCTGGCAAAGTGAGTCATATTTTGGGGAAATGAATAAGTCAATATGGAAATTTCTATGTTTGGCTATGCTTTTAAACTTATTACAAAAAAGAAAGAAAATCTTTTTATGGCCAAAGATGGAAAGAAAGATGGGAAATCTCTTTCATGGCCAAAAGGCAGTATTAGGCTAGTTCGTATAGAAAACTCCAAGCAATATTTCCTTTGCAACTAGAAAAATAAAACGAATTCACTATGGCATTCACTTTTCCAACATAGAAAATAATAAATACCACTTACATCTGGGAGAATATCTCTATTAGCCTTCAGCAACATTAACTGTTTTAACGCAACCATCACTTTTAAATAATGCTCTTTACTAAAATAAGACAGTTCGTGTTAACAATATATAGTGACTGCTTACCAACTTCAAAATGCACCTTAAATCTATTGATTTTTCCCCATCTTCATGCTATACCTCAGCCAGCCTCATGCCGACCAGCTGGTTAAGAACGGCTTCCCGGAGAAGATGGCATTGAGCTGAGTTTTCAGGTATCAGTAGGAGTTGGCTACATAAAGGAGTGGAAATTTTGTAACACAGAGGGGACAGCATGAATAACGACACAAGCGTGAAACATCCTCAGGCTTGTTGGGAGCTGGACAGTTCCATTTTCATTAGAATTTAAAAAGTAAAGAAGGAAATGGCAGGGAATGAGGCCATACATAAGACACCACGGGAGACCTTCACGCACAAAATGGTCTCTTTAAGGTAACAAAACGTCCTCCTGAATGTCAAATCAAATTCTCAACTACTAGAGAGTTCACTAAGAACTCTCTTTATGCCTAGTGAATGGAGAATGAGCGTCATTGCAGTACTTGGCATCTCCTAAATGTATCAAAGTAAGGCCATATTAAGTATATTACAAAAGAGAGGTACCCTTCTCCTTAATTTACATCAACTAAAGACTTTAGCTTCTTCACCTTTGTTTAGAGGAATTAATTGATGCTTACAATAGCTTAACAAATGGCAATGATTACTTTGTCCAGAGGTGGAGCTCTCTCTTCTGTTTTCTGCTTTATAACTGAAGACTTGAACCCTTGCAACGGAACTGCATTTGCTACAAGCTGATGCCACTTGGAGATACAAAAACAAAATAAAAGCCTTTTGCAGTGTAAGAAAAGAGATCTGTTCAAATCCATCCTAACCCAGTTTTCTAAAGACTTTTCACTGTTCCTTCCCAGGAACACATTTTTTCTTGGTTGTAGGTACTAAAGACATCTATTCAGCACAACTTTTCCATTTGTGAGGCTTTGAGGGGAAAAAAAATGATACTTCAAGTTTCCAAAGGGCAATTTCTGCCAAAAGTAGAGAAATTTTTTTCAGAGTTACTGAATAACAGTTGCTCTCAATAGCTAAAATTTTTTAGCCTTTTTATGGTCCAATCCTAGCCTGAATTATGACATCCCTTTGGACAATACTCGAGTATTAAATAATTCAATGAGCACAAGCTAACGACCAAAAGTCAAGGAATAAATACCTTTAGATGTTTGATTTTTAGTGTTTTGTGTTTAAAGATTGTAAGTATGTTTAAAATGACAAGCCTTCTGACAGAGTTTATGTGCAGGTATGTTACCAAAATGACAATTTTTCCCCTGATATTTTAAACAAGCTAAGCTTTTCACAGAAATTTTTTAAAATATAGTATTCAATGGAATTCAGGTAAAAATAAAGAAATGTTCTGCATGCCTCTTATTTATCAATCAGGTAATGAGTTTGTCTCAGATTTTCTAAAATTATGCAAAATTTAAATATCCCGTCACACTTTCAACCATCTATCTTACCATGTATAAAAATGTGTCCTGATTTTGTGTTCACAGAATATGCTTACCATATAAATGAGAGTAAAGAGAGGATGGATCCAATTCTAAATATATGAATAAAAATATCACTCTACTTCTTTATCTTCAATAAAGTTCCATTCCTAGAACACCTAATTACAATTTTCCCTTTAGACACAATTCCTGACAACATATTTGCAGCATTTCATTCACACATCTAACATGTATATCTAACTTTATTATTCTTTTCAACAATTCCATGCTCAACTGGCTTAAATCCAATGGTATCCAAATGACACTAAAGATTCCCAGCTTTTGATACACTGAATGATTTTCATCTCATTTCAAAACTGTTTGAGACCTACATTTCCTTTCACTAGCACCAGAATATTTATTTTAACATTTTCTAATTATTACCTAGAATAATAAGGGCATGGATCAATGCAATTATTCAAATAATTTGCACATATGCATTCTGCAATACAAATACACATGGCAACACCCCAAAATTGGGCCGTCAGCTACTCAGGACTACAGTGCAGTGGCTCAAAACGTTCCTTTGCCATTGATCTGAAAAAGTAAAAATCTGTAGGAAAGGCAATTCGGGGGAGGAGGAGGTCAAGTGTATAATGTAAAAAAAGATGGGGTGCACAAAAACTGAGCACACACAATTAGCGTCATTTTTATATAAGCTAGAGGCTATTGGTCCTATTTATTTTCAAGATCTAAACTACATGCCACTTCTTATCAGCAAAGTATTCCAATAAAGCATTTATTGTATACATATTATGTGTCTGTCTCTGTGCTAGACTCTGAAGATAAAGAGATTAACAAGAGTCCTTTACTTCAAGGAACTCATTGTTGAGTAGAGGACACAGCAACCTTACAGCCTGAGGATGATAGGACAGAGGTTTGTGTGCAATGTTGTATACAACTATGTCTTGCTAGGGCAAAGGTGTTTGGAAGGACTGTTGGGAAGAAATGAAACCATTTCAGCTGGTCACATTTTATAAGAAACGGATGAGATAATGCCCTGAAGAGAGGGGTCGTATCAATTGATGCTCAGGTTTCTATCTTTAGTGACTGAGTGGATTACTCCCTGAGATAAGAAATACAGGGGAAAAAAAGATGATGGAGGCCAGCCCCGTGGTCGAGTGGTTAAGTTCCCATGCTCCGCTTCGGCGGCCCAGGGTTTTGCTGGTTCACATCCTGGGCATAGACATGGCACCATTCGTCAGGCCACGCTGAGGCGTCATCCCACATGCTACAGCTAGAAGGGCCCACAACTAAAATATACAACTATGTACTGGGAGGATTTGAGGAGAAAAAGCAGGAAAAAAAAAAGATGATAAGCTCAGTTTTTGCGAGGCTGAGGTTCATATGGCACATTCAAGCAGAAATGTACGGCAGGTGGCTGAAAATATGAGTAATATTTGGAGGATAGAAAACAGTGAGAAATATAAATTTGAGAATCACCAAATACTCAGCATATCGCTTATAAATAATAATAGATGAAACACCCATGAGAGCATTCAGGTAAGGAAAGAAATCAACTGAGTACAGAAAAATAATACTTAAGTTGTCCCATAATGAGACTTTCCTTCGTTTCCCCAATGGAATATAGTCATTGCCTTGTGCTCTATCCCGCGTCACTCTGTGAGTCTACTCTATGGTTTACATTATTTCTGGGAGTGGATATTTGCTTTCCCACTAGATTAGGAACTCACTGAAAGCTCTGGGTTTTCTCAGAGTGCCTAGCAAATACTTAGCAAATGTTTATTAAAATATGCATGATTCAATTCTTTCACAAACAGCATGCATGGTTTCTAATATTTTAGTATCAAGTTCCAAGATTCAGGCAAAAAAAAAAAATGTGCCCAATTGACATGGGCTCATCTTGGTTGTCCATCCAGAACTCCTATTTCCCATCTGTACTCTGCCAGCTCTGAGATGATTCCTGTTCTCAGAGTGTTAGACAAACATCAAAATCCTTAATGTCAGATATTTTCTGACTTCCAGTTGAGAAAATTCAGCCCATTAAATAATATGAAAGTAATGAATTTTTTTATTTGTTTAAGTATTTAACCCTTTTAAATGCATCAGTCTTAGAGAATAATTATTTGGCCTCATTATTAATAATAATTTTTTTAAAAAATCATTTCCCCTCAATACTGATAGATTTGCTTATCCCTATTTAATAGCAAGCAAGTGCAAGACAGTCAGCTAGGGTTGGCATAAACACTGCAGTTATATAAGAACACAAAGCCAGCCGGACATCCTGAGTACTACACTCTGACCGACAATTCTCACACTTGACAGTGCATATGTATTACCAGGGAATCTTATTAAAATGCCTCTTCTGATTCCATAGATCTGGGGTGGGGCTTGATTTGTGCATTTCTTACAAGCTCCCAGGTGATGTCAATGCTGCAAGTCTCTTAACCAATTGAACTTCTTGGTCACAACTATACTTTTGACTGGGCAGGAGGTAACCCTTTGGTGGATTCCGATTTTATGGACGAGAGATAGACAGTGACAAGAACCATGAAGGAGGGGGGTGTGTGTCTGACTCCCTTCCTTGTCTGGGGAACTAACATGTTTTGAATCTCAAGGAAGGAGGGCTCATGAAAAGCTCTATGAGCCTGAGCCTAAATAAGTTAACTTTAGTGCTCAGGTGGCAATGTGTGAAACAGAATTGGGAACAGGATCAGTCTTCTCCTATCCCTACCTCTACCCCATTCCACAAACCACAGCAGTTTAATGACTGGAGCAATTCAGTCCACCTCAAATGAAACTACGCCCTGGGCACTCTCTGAAACATCTGGAGGAGACGTGGGTGGGGGTGGGTGAGTCTGCTGTGAGCAGTTGGAAGCTCTGTGCAGTTCACATGCAGGATTCCTGCGAATATGATTGCACTCGTACCCATGGACCAGTTTATACACACTTAAAAGTAGCATTGGTTTAAAACTGATAGTATGAACCAAAACCTATTCAACATACCAGGAGGAGGCTTCTCTGTACGCTGAAGAGTGCACTGCTTCGTTCGTTGTGCCACAGAAATCTCACCTGGAAATAACTTCCCTCCTGGACTCCAACAGATATTCCAAAACTGATTATAACAGCTTACCAGATTATAAGAGTAATGTCTACATTATTTCCATTTCTATCATTGTAAAATGAGAGTATTAATATTTGGCACTACATAACCTTAAAATTGCTTAGAGAACAGATGCTATATTCGTTGCTTTAACTCATTTTTTAAAGTTACTTTTCCTCTTAACAAGTTTTTATACACTATTGAGGTTTTGGTGCTAAAAGAGCAGGAAGTCCTAAAGGGATATCGATATTTCATCTACACAAAATACCAGCAGCTGATGAAGAATTTAAAGTGGATTAGGAATTCAAATTTCCTCTCTGTATGGAACAGGTTTCTTGCCACCTTAGTTTTTCACATCTGTTTCTCGTTAGTAAATCCAAGCTGTTGTTTCCAGCACTGTAGGAAATTCATAGGCAGTCTGAAGCGAAGTTTGCAGACTTATGTTCACACTTGCTTCTCCACCCTCCTCGGAAGCAAAAGAGTTTGGTCATCTTTATCGGGCAGAAAAATGCATACGGGTTTTTCTTATATAAGCAGAGGAAGAGAAAAATTCATGCAATAAAAAACTTCACTTTTAAAATAAAGAAGGGTATGGACTCTGAATTAGTCAGTCAGTGAACTTGCTGACTAATTGCTCTTCTCTCCACTGCACTTTATCACCTTAGATTAATCAGGATGTGATCAGCAGTCACTGACTGGATCAGTTCTTCTGCCTCATCTGGTCTAGCAATCGCAGTCACTGGTGCAGAGCAGAAAGCAGACATCCTCTTGACAACTTGGAGACCGAAACACACTGCCACACAGGAAGGCAGGAGAATTGGCCCTTCTTATCTACACAGAGGGCCAGAACATAGTCCCTGGGGTAATCATTCCATTATCCACTCTTATTTTGTGTTTGGGCACAGAACAATACAATGGTTAGGCAAAACCTAACACAGATTAGATGGTTCATTTTGCTTGATCCATCCATCAGTTCTATTGATTAAATGGGTGGTTCGCTATTTTATTTCCTGTGCTAGATGGGCGTTCATTGAAATATTAACAAATATTACTGGAAAAATATTTCCTCAGTCAGGTAGATCCTGGAAAGGCTAAACAAATTCCTCTACATGAGATTTTTCAGGTTCTTTAATGTGGAAATTTCCATTGTGATCCTCCACTTGTGCATCAGTTTTTTCTTTCAGTTTTCTTGAGATGTAGTTGACATACAGCAATGTGTAAGTTTAAGGTCTGTAGCAGAATGACTTGACATACGCATACTACAAAATGATTACCACAATACGTTTAGTTAATAGCCATCATCTCATATAGACACAAAGAAAAAAGAAACAAATATTTTTGTCCTTGTGATGAGAGCTTTTAGGATTTACTCCTTAAGCAACTTTCAAATACACTGTATAGTATCGTTAACTACAGTCACCATGCTGTACAATCCATCCCATGACCTATTTACCTTATAACTAGAAGCTTGTACCTTCTTTTGACTCCCAACATCTAATCCCCCGCTCCCCGCTCCCTGCCTTTGATAATCACAAATCTGGTATCTTTTTCTATGAGTTTGCTTGTTTGTTCTTTTTAGGTTCCACATATAAGTGAGATCATACTGCATTTGTCCTTTTCTGTCTGACTTATTTCAGTTAGCATAATGTCCTTAAAGTCCATCCATGTTGTTGCAAATGGCAAGATTTCCTTCTTTTTTATAGATGAATAATATCCCATTGCATATATATATACATATATCATCTTTTCTTTGTCTGTTCATCTGTTGACGGACACAGTTTTTCTCACGTCTTGGCTGTGGTAAATAATGCTGCAGTAACATGGGAGCAGAGATATCTCTTTGACGTAGTGATTTTGCTCCCTTTAGATAAAGGTCCAGAAGTGGAATTCATGGATCAGATGGTAATTCTATTTTTAATTTTTTGAAGAACCTGTGTACTGTTTCCCATAGTGGCTGCACCAATTTAAATCCCACCAACGGTGCACAAGGGTTCCCTTTTCTCCACATCCTCACCAGCATTTGTTATCACTTGTCTTTTTGATAACAGCCATTCTAACAGGTGTGTGGTGATATCTGGTGATATCTCGCAGTTTTGTTTGCGTTTCCCTGATGATTAACAATGTTGAGCACCTATTCATGTACCTGTTGACTGTTTTAATATCTTCTTTGGAAATATGTCTATTCAGGTCTTTTGCCCATTTTTAATTGGATTATTTGTTTTTTATATACAACTTTTTTTTTTTTTGAGGAAGATTATCCCTGAGATAACTACTGCCAGTCCTCCTATTTTTGCTGAGGAAGACTGGCCCTGAGCTAACATCCATGCCCACCTTCCTCTACTTTATATGTGGGACACCGACCACAGCATAGCGTGCCAAGAGGTGCCATGTCTGCACCCGGGATCTGAACTGGCAAACCCTGGGCCGCCGAGAATCGGAATGTGTGAACTTAACAGCTGCGCCACTGGGCCAACCCCTATACAGCATTTTTTAAACATAGTATTCAAAGTCCACTTTAAGGCATCATGATTTGACAGAAAGATTTCTAGCTTTATATCTCTGTCAACTGCTACCTTTGCAACATTGAATTATAATCCTCAATTTCCGCACTGTACAACGTGGATTGAAAAAAGTCTGTAGGTTTTTCGTAAGGAATGAAAGAGAATCATGTAATGTGCCTGGCACTCAATACATGGGACCTATTGTTTCCTTCCTTATTAGTGTTGTTTTAGACAGATTACAAAATGACGAATTATGTGACTGACCTACGTTCAATTTCCCATGACTGGTTAGTTCACCATAAGACAATGTCAGGCCACAAAATTTCTTGTGCCATGAGCCTAATCTCACCTTGGTTGTGCCTTTATCATTAAAGACTTCTTTAGAAGCTCGAAAGTTTAGCCTAACCCTTATACACTACCATCTTTCCGAAAGGTGCTCTAGTTCCAGAAGGATTCCATCAATCACAGAGGTCGAATGCTCTTATCTGTGTGCTGTACTCTGGCCAAATAATTCTTTGGTACTCTAAAAGTCAACATGGTTTGAGTTTTATTCTGCGAGGAGAACAACTATAATTTCAGCAGGGCGATGAGTCTGTTCCTTGTTATTGGCTTGGCTATCCAAGAGTTAACTACCTTTAAAATTAACTAGTACCCCTTTAAATTTCAAATGAATTAGACCATGGCAGTTCCCTTGGCCCAAGGATAAATGCCACGGAAATTAAAGAAAATAGTTCTAATGTCAGGAAACAGCAAAGGTCAGATAGGGTGAGATGATTACTCTCATCATTATTAACATTACTTTGCATTTAGATAGCCCCTCTCCTTTGCCAGACTCATTCTCATTCCATCCCATTGCTTACTAGCTGAGCAGCTTGAGGAGCTCCTGATGCCCTCAAGGGTGATCCTGCTGTGGAAGAGACGCAGCAGGGCAGGAGGGGAGTGGGCAATTAACCTTTAGGCTGTATTTGCTCACTCTAGTCCTCTTTTGCAAACAACCTGCGAAGAGGTGCTTACTTGAAAACAATACCCGTATAAACTCAAAGCCTCTCCTGGGACTTCTGATTTATCTGGATTTAAGAATTTGGGTTTTTTATTTAACATAGATTTAAAATTGCAATGATGTGTGTGTGTGTGTGTGTGTGTGTGTACATTTGGAAAGTTTGGATATTTGTTGTCAGATAGTAGTACAAGTGCTAACGTGTAAGGACTGAGGCAAATTAAGAATAAGAGCTTAATTCTCCGTGTTGAAAGTAAGGTAAAAGGCTTCTCTTTCCTCCCTTTTCTTAGAGCATTTACATCAGAAACCTTGTAATTGTAAGTAGTCTCTCCTCTCCTTTTGAAAACTAGATAGGCCTTTTGTCAGCTTTATGACCCAGGAATGTCTTGTCAGGAGGGGGAGCCATCTCTTGAAATGTAAATATCGAGGTAGACAGCTCCCCATCTCACAGTTTCTGTGGGAGGGTAGGAACCTAACTTTGGTGGGAGGCTTGCTCCAAATTACAAAAGTACCTTCTTTCATAGAGATGTGAGTTTATTTTTCCTCTGGATAAGCCAATGTGCTAACACAGATGGTCACCACGATTACCAGGTAAATTTAGGCTGAACTATATGTGACAAATGGTGCTGTCAAGTCCTCTTAATTGAGGACCACTTATTGTTTATTTTGAAAACATATATGTAATAGGTTGTATCTGCTTGGCTGTATAAAATGGTGAGATTTCTTTCTGTCTTTGCAATCTCTTACTGAATTGCCTGTGATGAGCATCATATTCTGGTTTAAACACTTATTCAATAATAAAAGTGTTTTCATCTCTGCTATCTTTGTGGAAAGGATTTCTGGAATGGGAGAAGATTTCGTTTTTATTTCCCCAACACCTGACTATGCCTTTAATTGGAATAATGGACTCCAGATACCAATAGAATACCTACGTCAGTTATTCTTAACCATAAATGTGTATTAGCCTCATCTGCAGAGTTTAAAATACAGATTCCCAGCCTCACAGTCAGAGATTCTGACACTATGTATCTGGAGGGAAGCAGTGGAGTCCACACTTTTAACATCCCAGGTGATTTTGATACAGGTGGTCAGTGGGCGCCATTGTAAATGGATGTTTTGACATAAATTTTTTAATTTACCATATGAAAAGTGTTTCCTTTTTCTGTTCTAGTCACTTCCTGCTCATTTATAAGTTTTCTTTACGTTTACAAGTGTGTAACTATGGCATCAGCCGGGTCCTCTCTGCTGAGCCATCTTCTTACTTTTCGGCCTTCTTTTCCACACATAACAGGGTAAGGCTTCACTGTCCTTCCCAGGCCTCTGGCCCCTCACTCTCCTAGGGGCCACTGCCTCCCACGTCGCTGAGGAGATGAACACAATAGGCATCTCTCAACTTCTCTGCCTGTGTCTTTTAGCTCCTTCTCTCCTAAATCAAAGAAACGGCTACGGCTTTTCCAGATCAATCCCTTCACTTATACCTTTGATCTTTTCCATATTTTCTTTCTAATTTCTGAATACTTTCCCTTTACTCATGTATGCTCAGATCTCTAGTCCTGTAATCTAAAAAAATCCTCTTTCCTCATTTAAATTACTGGCTCTGGTTACTCCTCTCTTTCCTTCACCACCAAAGTTTCCTAAATAATTGTCTATTTTCATACCTTTCATTTTCTACCCCCATTCACTGCTCACTCACTGCCCAGGGATTCAGCTCTCACATGGCTGTCTTTGGTTTCAACCACTCTCCTCAGACCCATATTTCCTACTACTGGATAGAGGCTGCCACCAAAAGTTCTAAAAGCTCCCCAAACCCATTATCTCCAAATCCAAACTTCCTTTCTGAAACAGGCAACTGTCCTGTATCTTTAGCATCACTTAACAGAATCAACATCCAGCTATCCAAGTTCAAAACACCCTCTAGTCTTCCCTTTCTTTCACTTCCCAAACTGGACCAGTCCTCAAGTTCTGCTGAGTTCACCACAAAATATCTCCTAATAGCTGGGTCCTCTGCTGCTCCCACTGCCACTGCCTTCAGGATATTTCTCTCGGCTTCCAGTCTCTTCAAACGTGATTCTATCTTTTATACTTTTCCCAATGTCTGCTGTCTAAAACAAAATGTGACCACACCAAACCCTTAAAAAGGTGTGTTTAAAAAACCTCAATGGGGGACTGGCCTGATGGCATAGCAGTTAAGTTCAGTGTGCTCCGCTTTCATGGCCCAGGTTTATGGGTTGGGATCCTGGGTGCAGACCTACACTGCTTGTCAGCCATGCTGAGATGGCAATCCACATACAAAACAGAGGAAGATTGGCACAGGTGTTAGCTCAGGGCTAATCTTCCTCAAGCAAAAAAAAAGAAAAAAATGAAGATTAGCAACAGATGTTAGCTCAGGGTGAATCTTCCTCAACAAAAAAGAAAACAAAAACTCAATAGCTCTTCATTGCCTACAAAATAAAGACAAATGTTTTCATTACACAAACAACGCACAAAGTATTCTTGCCAAAACATTTGAAGCTGAGTTTCCTCAAACCTCTAGCTCTAGTTACTTTACAGGATATACAGGAAAGAGGAGCATGTTAAATGACACGTCAGAGTTGCAGCCAAGCAGATCCAGAGTGTCAGAATTCTACAAAACAAATGACCAAATTACTTAAAGAGATAAATAGCATTTTAGAAAAGCAAGAAACAGAGAGGAACTGTTATAAATTAAAATAGACTTAAGACATGGATCAACAAACACACCACGTGAGTGCGTTAGAGCAACTTGGTTGAGTACTAGATGACATGAAGGAATTATTGCTACGTTCATTAGATGTATGCATGAAGTGCAATGATTTATTTAAGTTCTTTTCCATTAGATACACACAATGAAAGATGAATAATGGATTTATTTTTAAATATTCCAGAGTTGGGGGCGGTAAGAAGGAGAGAGGGATGAAACAAAATTTGTAAAAGTTAATAACCGACAAAGGTGGATGAGCAATATGAGTGCTCTTTTTCCTAATCTCTACTTTTGTATAAGTTTGGAGTTTTCCATAATAAAAATGGCAAAATGTACCCCACAAACCATCATTTGCGGGATTCGAAACCATTAAGAACCCTCCCTTCGCATACTTTTCCAGACTTCCCTGTAGACCCATCCCATCCTGACCTCCACGTTTTGCTTCATCAGCCGCTCACTGGCCCTAGGTCTGGGCTCAGGAGGACATTCCCACACATTCTGATCTTAATTCTGGAGCAAACCAGATTACCTCTCTTCAGATAATTTGGCAATCTCACATCAACTGCATAACTACCTCCTGATTGCTCTAAGTAGATGGGCTGCTGCCATCACATATATACATATATAGGAGTCCTGGCAGGTTTGGAGAATGTCAAACAGGCCAAAATGCATTTCAGTGTGCATGGCAGACTTGGAAAAGCAGCTTCAGATTGTCCAACCTTTATTCTGTAAATGTTGAACTGTGCTCTCTCACTTTACCTGAATAAAACGGCAAATATTTAAATGAAACATTGAATTACTTCTCACAGAGTGCAGATTTTAGGAACCTGTGGGACTGTCCACTAATATGGTCAAAATCTCATATCTATCACCATATTGATGGGTTGCTGTGAAACGCATTCTGAAGCTGGCCCGTGTACTTTAGTGGTGACCAACATTTCACTGAGATAGTATTTTTTGAGTATTGCATAATATTTCACAATCATTTTCTTAAGTGTTATTCCTAAATAAATCTATTAGCATATAAGGGCAGTTTTGAACATTCAAATTAACGTATAGAGAAAAAAGGCATCAAATAGGCAAATTTTGAATGAAATTAGCCTCTCAATTTTATCACCCACTAGCCAATACTTTTCACATCTGTGAGCAGCCATTATAATAATATTAACTATGATGAACACTTTGTATGTTAATGTAGGTATAAATTATAACTCCAGAAAAATGTCTTTTGTCATTTGCCATTTGTTAATATCTACTTAATATAGAGGGATATCCCCCCTATTTTCCATAGTATTTAAATAATTTATTATTCAAACATAATCACTCTTTCCAGATACAATTAGAGAAAAGATTAGGTTCAGACTTACCAGGAAATCTACTGTGGAGGTTGGCATCACAGTTGTAGCCATTGAACTGAGCAGACCCCGGGAGCACTCTCATTGTTAGAAGCAACAGCAAGCATATTTGTTCCATTGCAAAACCTAGAAAACAGCGTCTCATCATGTGGGCATCACCAGCCTTCACTCTTCCTGCTGGGGAGACTGAGGCTGATCTCATTCGCTGTCAGATAGGCAGGCACTCTACATTCATGCAGTCAAGGTCATTAAAGGTCTAAGGATTATCAGCAATAATGATCAGCAATGAGGCAGAGATTTTGGTCACAATATTTCAAAATTATTTTCATTCTTTGGCTTCAGTTTGCTAAGAGTTACAAAACCAGGCTTTTGTAGTGGAAGAGCTAAGGTATAAATCGTAAAATTTGCAAAAGCAAAATTCTTTATTATAAATAGGAAGAACTCCAACTAAGTACTTGGCAGATTAGAAGAGCATAGCTAGGCAGACTGATGAATTTGGAGACAACTCTATACTTGAAAATACCCATATACATGAAGTCAAAGGAATTTAACACTCAATACATGATTCTCAGAGAATGCTCAATACTCTTAATGACCAAATAATGTCAGCAAAGAGTTCCCCTCAACAAAGGAACTCCAGATCAATGCTACTTCTCAGTTCAATGGTTTGTATATCATTTGCTCAAGAAACACAGAGATAAAGCAAAAGGGAGAACAGAAAAACACTATGCATGGAACAGACATGCTGGATCCTCCAAGGACTGCCCATTGGTGGATAATAAGGGATGATACAGACATATGAAAACCTTGAGTTCCTACCAGAAAGTAATGGAAGGTGATTTTTTTAAGTTGTCAGTGTGGATTGAACAAATAAATATAAATTGACCTTGATACTTAAACACCAGTCAGTCTAGTGCTTAATTCTTTTTGCCGAATGCCTTTTATCTGCCTAATAAAGTTAAAACATCTTCCAGAAGTATCCAACTTGTTCTCAGAGCATAGTTTGTGCACTGAAAAAAAAATCTTTTGGGTTGGTGGTTTTGGTCTATACCTAAAAAGCGAAAATAAAATAAAACTGTAAATGGTTTGCTCAAATAATTTAGTGCAATTTTAAAAGCTTGGGGTTTGGGGAAAATGGTATTTCAGCTGTCCTAAAAGATCTACTCTTAGACGATTAATCAAGTCTTTAGCAAAAGGAAGGAAATACATCTTGCTTTTGAATCATCATTTTAGTATAACAAGTTCATGGTGAACAAAGTCACTTTGGTGAGGATGTGGGAAAGGAAGGTAAGAGTTTACTCTCAAAAATAGACTGAAAAAATATTAATTCAACAGGACCTTCCTTCCTTCGGCATTATAACATACTCCTTAGGCACAAACCTAATGACTTTTGGGAAAACAGCCACATGTCTGGTTAGTTCTGCTCCCCTAGGACACTCCATTAACAAAAGGCTCACACATGGCTGACTCAGACTCCGGGCTCTCTTGGCCACACCTATGCCTTCCTTGTCTGGCTCCTCAAGACACTTCAAATAGATTAAGATAGCCCTGCTTCTCTGGAGTCTTGGAAGACTACTAGGAAAAGGAGCAGCTTGTTTCTGAGTGGCACATCCCACCACATACACACACACCTGTTCTCTGCCCTGAGATTCCCTCCTCATGATGGGTCCCATTAATTCCCAGAAAGCATTGGAGACTCTAGACCCACACTGTTGTCTTCCAATCTAGGGACGTCTCCCACCTCTAGGGATTCACAGAGTCAAGAATTTTCATTGGTGAGTTATTTTTATAATTCTGAAATGCTCTCTAGCTTTTATATTCTCTCACAGGAGACAACACTTATTGAGTGCACACTGTGCACAAAGAAGGCACGGTATGCCAGACCGTTTACCTATAGTTCCTCATTCATATTCCTTATAATAATTAGATAATATTGGAATTATTACTTCATGTATAGAGAAAGGCAAATAAGGCTCAGGAAGTTCAAGTAACATGGAAAATAAGCGGAGGAACTCAAGGAGGTCAAGCGGAGGAATTCAAGTCCACTTCTCTCTGGTAATAAAGTTTGCTGCATGAGCTACCTAAATATCTGTTATTAAATAAACTCACTGGTTTTTTTGCTGCCATTTATCATTAGCTGTTTTCTTTGGCTTTTTAAATTATGTACTCTTTAGTAGGTCTTCTCATCTGAAAATGGATAAACAGATTCTTATGTAGTGAATACAATTTGCTTAGCGGGTGTATTTTATCATATGGGCATTATGAGGGAGAAGACTATTTTTAAAAAGAGGAGAAGAGCTTTTCATTGTGAAAACAGTGAGAATTATCACTACAGGCTAAACTGGACAGGTCTGTGTTTACCAAAAACGGATGAGAAACTCAACCTGTTTGAAATAACGTAATGACAGCGGCAGTAAAGTCTTAGCTTTAAAACAACCGATCTGAGGTTGTCCAAAAGAGGCACGGTTCTCTCCTTCACGCTTTGGATGGGACCTACAGCACTGCCACAGAGATTAAAACTCTTAATAAACACTTTTTGATGAAAAGAAGGTAGAAGTAAAAGGCAGCTGCTTTAGCAGAAAATAGATTGACTTTGATATCGGTAGATATGGATTCAAATCCCTCTCAGCCATTCTCTAAATTTCCCATTTGAAAATCAAGATGACGATCAGAGGACCTTATAAACTGTAAGTGTGTAAAGAACGCAGCACAGTCTGGACACACACAGGCTTGAAATAGTAGTTTCAGGAACACAACATATTGAAGGGCGAGTTGTGCCCTGCACAAGGGCATCCAGTATAGGGGGATAGTGACGGGGTCTGTGTTTGCTCCTTTGGACAAGCCATGGGCTCTGAAGCTGGACTGCTGGGCACAAAGGTGTCCCACGGGCTAGTTAAATCACATTATTATATTTACAACGATATTTGTACTGGTCTGTGTTTTAATATTAAGGTACATTCAGCAGGGAATTTTAAAAAGGTACCCACATCTCTTGTATAGGCGGTATCCACATTTTGATCCCTATAACGTTGGCAGTGCTTATGGCATTTTAAAGACTTTGGGAGGCTCTTGATATTCCATCTACAAGTTAAAACAAAATGACCTATTAACTTGAACACTTCCCATCCTCAATCTTATCTCCATCATTTCCTCTGCACCCAGAAAAAGTGAGAATCAGCTCACAGTAGGAAGCGTTGAGGTGCTACTTGCCACAGTCCTAAAGTTCTTTTCTGAAATGGGATTGCTTGGGATTCGGAGACTATGTTGAGACTCTTTACAATCATCAAAACACAATGCCCCGTTAGCTTGGGCTCCCTAGCTCCTGGGCAGGTGTGAATCTAGACATGTGTACTCCAGTGCTGACTTGGCTAAAAGAGGTTAGTTGAGCTTCACGTCACAAGGCAGAACTCAATGCCTGTGATCCACTCTGGGGTGACCTGAGGTGCTTGCCGTCCCCTTGTGGCTCCAGCAAACTCTGGTTAGAGAACCTGAGCAGAGGCATCTTCTCCCATCTTCTCCACTGTAACTAAGTGCCGCAACCAACGCCCCTACTTTGGTGCTAACAGGGGTGGACAAGGATGCTGAACGCAGCCAGTGTTACAAAATACTAGTAACAGAGTCCTAGATAATAATGACCTTGAAGATAGGCATGCACGAGGTCTTCGCAGGTCTTAACTTAGTACCTTCATAAAGTTCAACTGACTGGGATTAGGGGAAGAAGAGGAGGATGGTCTGCACCACATTGAATTTTAAGGAATTCAGAAGTATCGATTTAAAAGAGACATTTCCAGCTCTTAAATGGATACTAATAGGCTCTATGTTTCATACTTAGCAATACAAAGGAAGTCATATGCCAAGTGATTTTCTGTCAAATATATCAATACTTCAAATATTAAATTTTCTTTTTAAAATGATAACGTCTTCCAGAATATGAGTTTCTAATTTGTTTGCTTGAGATTGACCTTGAGTCAGAAAAATATCATTTCACTTTCAATTCTTACTCAGTTTTATGTAAATTGATATAGTTCTGTCAGAAACATTGGTCTCAAGATTTTATATATTTGGTAATCTTTTTTTCGACCTTCCTTTTATTGAAATTTGTCATGCGCCAGGTACCGTGTTGTGTTTAATATTCAACTACTAACAGAGGTTTAATTTTGACTCATGTTACAAATGTGGAGATTGACACCTAAAGTTCTTAATTGCTCTGCCCAGAGTCACAGACCTAGTAAACAACAGAGCAGAACTCAAAGCCAAGCTTGACCTTTGGAATTATTGCACTACTCTGTTTGACTTAATTGGAGTTTGCCCAATAAATAAAATTAATGCCCTGCTAATTTTCAGAAAGTAAATTATATTAATAATGTATGCCTAAAATATGCCTTACACTAAATGATTCAGATCTTTGTGTCAAACTATTTTTAATTGTCTTGACTCTATTTCACTTAGGCGATGAGTGCATAAAGAATATTATTCTCTTCACAAATGGATGTAATGACAGTACTAGTGAGTTTTAAGGGCTGACTGCACCATAATGTTTTTTTAAGTATTTCACACATATTTTCTAACATGATATGTAATTCATTCTCTTTACTATGAGGGTGAGAAAACTAAGGCGCAGAAATGTTAAGTAACTTGCCCAAGGTTAAACAGACAACCAGTGTTAGAATCGAGATTCAATGCACAATGACCCTAGAAACCACATTCAACTGTTATGTGACACCACCTTCCAGAAAAGGACACTTATAACACTCAACCAAGTGGAAATGTGGCAATTACGTGGTAAGGTTGATCAATATATGTAGATTTATTCCTACATTCATTCAGCAAACATTACTGAATGCTTACATGTGCCTGGCACTGTCCAAGGGGCTGAGCTACTGCAATTAGCAAAATTTTTATTGGCATAGAACTGACTTTCTAGTGAGGGAAGTCAGAAGAAAACAAAATTTGTATGTGCAATACAGAATATATTTGTGATAAGTGCTATGGAGTAAAATAAAGCAAAAAGAATGATAGGAAGTTCTGGGGTGGAGGATAGAGAGTATGGAAATTTTAAATGGGGTTGTCAGGGATATATAATCAATCCATAGAAATGAATCCCAGGGGAAGAACACTGCTTCAGTTATGAACTACCAGGTCTACCTGTTTTTAATTTGTACTTCACTTCTATCTCTCTCTTTTTTCTTTTTTTTTTTGGCTATTATGCATCTCCCAAATAAAACAGACTTTTAGTGCATAAATTATTCTCTGGGAATAACTTGGACACTTTGAACAGCTGCATTAACCTTTTCAAATGAATAAAGGTGGTTCTTAGTGCCTGAGAAAAGTAATTTATTAGATAGCACTCCTACGAACTGAGAAAAAGTGAGCATGTTCAAAAGTGCCTCTATCTATTCTTGAGAAATAACTTTTGCGGAAAAAAATTGGCTCAACAGTTCATCAAAGTTTCATACTTCCTTCATTTTATTGCCTTCATATAGGCTGGTCTGTATGATACTGTTCTAGTTGGGAAGGAAAACAGAATATCCAAACCAAACATCATTTCTTCAAATGTTCAATCATCATTCTAAGATTTATGTGTTTTTCACTAAACTAAAGCTGATTCTTTGTCACACATATTCACAAAATACGAACGGGCTCTTTGGCACCGGTGATTGCCCAGCCCTCCCACTCTCAGCCTCTTCTGCATTTACTGAGCGACTACTCTGCCCAGGCTGGCCGGCCCCTCCTTCCCGGAGCTTCTGGCTCACCCACCGAAGCCTGCTCCTCAGAAAAGATCAGAAACTCTTCTGGATGCTTTCAAGGACTGGAAATAGTTTAAAGAGATCCGAGGAAAGGAGAAGACAAGAAATGCATGTATTTTAAGAGAGATCTAAGTTAAAGTTAAAGGAATAAGCCTTTTGAAGCAACCAACAGGACCCAGGTGAGATCAGGGCCAGAGAGGCACTCAAGTTGTACAGCTGTTGCTCCTCCGAGACTCACGGGGTTACACAGTCTCGCCTCTAGAAAAGGACATATCGACGCACCCTCCAAAATCACCAAAGTGCCATGACTATTCAATGAAGAAACATGCTTTCTGATGGAGTGTCTAGACTGAAGCTCTGTGTTTTTCATTTCTATGTTGCGCTTGGACAGTAGAGGCAACATATATACTAAAAGGAAAATGAAAGTATAAAACTTTCATCAGAAATATCCATTATTGCGTACACATATATTCTTTAACCTAGAGTGTCTTTGTCTTGCTAAACAAAGGATAAAACACACCATGTACTTTCAGAATAATGCCTCAAACAAAGAAGGAAACACGTTCAGCCATTAGGAAGACATTCAGAAATTTTATGACTCTAAAGATGCTGCTGTTCACTATAAGGAAATATGAACGCTCCAGGCTGTTCCTAAGAGGAAAATCCACTCCAATTTTCTCTGACACAAAGTGAGTGTTCATTTATTTCCCTTTGCCTGCCTTTCTCATTTGTCTTTCCGTTGAGGGTTCTCTCAAGTAATCTATAACATTTAAATGATCTACAGTGTTTAGTTTAGAACATTTATTCTAGCTCCTTAGTTTTGGGGTACTGACAGATTGAATGAAGTCACTCTAAAAGCTTTTTCTCAATAATTCATCAGGTTCATTTTCAAGATACATGTACTATTTATTCTTCTGAAGCAGCTTTGAAGATATGTTTGTATATTGACTTCTTTCCTCCTTTCATGAAATATAGTGATAAATTAATAATAAAGTGATAATTTAACTATTTAACTTAAATGCCTGTTTCCCTCTAATTAATTAAATAATTGACTATTAGTATGATTATATCAGAATGAACTTATTTCTTTCTTAGTAGAGATGATATACAAAATATTTATGAGCAGGCACAGCACAGGAATCAGCCACTCAGAAGGGACACCATGCTGATATATTCTGGCTGAAAATCAGCCCACTCCCCCCCAAAAAGACGTATTTGCATGGGAATCAATAATGATAATGCAAAGATAACTTCATACCTTGGTCAAATCTTGCATAAGAATAAAAAAAAACCCTTTCTATTAGTATGCCACTGTTTGAAATTCCTCCTTTTATTAATTCATTTGTTTATTCATTCCACAAACTTTTCTTGAGTAGTTTTTAAGTGTCAGACTCAGGGCATGCGGATCTAGTGGTGAGCAAAACAAACATGGTCTTTACTCTCATAGAGGTTACAGACGAGAGGGAAATAGTCGTTAAGTAACAGTCACATACATAAAAATATAATTGCAAAGTATATTTGGTAAGTGCCATGAAAGGAAGTAAAGTGTGCTTCAAGAAAGTAGAACAACAGGACCTTTAATTTAGATGGGAGGTGTCTAGAAAAGACTTTCTGAGATGTACCATATTGATAAGAATTGAAGAACTAATTTGAGTTGGTCAGATGAAGTCTGGAAAACAGCCCTCCAGGTAGAGCTTGCTCCATAACCAGAGGCCCCAAAACATAAAAGCAGTTAATGTCTTGTGAAATTTGAAAGAAGGTCCATGATGCCGAGCAAGGAGGAAAGGGCCAGGGCATAAGTCTGAAGGTATGAGCAAGGAGACCATGGAGCACCGTAGACTGGGAAGCATTGAAGGCCTTTGAGATGAGGACTAGGATTGTAACACCGGGAGTGGAGTGAAGTAAACAAATTTAAAATATTATTTTAACAGGAAATAACAGGACTTGGTGTTGAATTCTAGGTGCTGAGTGAGTGAGGGAAACCAGGTCCAGCTCTCAAGTTTCTGTCTTGATCAACCAGGTAAATGGTAGTACCATGTATTGAGATGGAAAGTAATCTGGAGGGAACATTTGCTGGAATGGGAGCAAGGACGGAGAAGAGACCAAGATATCAGTGGATTAGGGTCAAATTCATTGCAACCTAAGTTTTCCGTACGGAAATATAGGTATCATAAAAGATGAATAGAAAGAGGCAGGATATCAATCTTGTTTTAAGTTGCAAGAGCAAGCTTCTGTTGGTTATCACAGAGGGTCTTATAAAAAATAGTATGTATTACCAGGAGAATGTTTCTAACACATTCAGAGGCAGAGCATCTTATTGAGCAGTTGGGAACTACAGCTACCTCAAGTAATCAAAATTACCCCCTGAAATTCCTTAAAATGCCCATCTTTATGTGGGATTCAGGAGTAATAGAACGATATTTTGAATGGATTTCCTCCTGATCACTTCTGTTGCCCCACTCCTTGAGAATAGAACCTATATGAAAAGGAAAATATTTCCTAATTCTGATTTCCAAATATCCTTATTTTAAACTCAAAGTAGAGAAAATAGCCATAAAAATCCATGGGTTTTAACTGCTAGAGACAAAGGGGATTTTGGCTTTCCAACATCTGGGCTTTAACTTTAAGAGCCAGGCTTGGAGGACCAAGCACAGTGTTTGTACTAAAGCCCACAGAAAAGATGTGAGATAGGATGTGTCATAAATGCGATGCTCTGCCCCACACGAAGCCGCTTGGAGAGGAGTAGGAACAGCAAGAGCGTTTAGATTCTGATGTGAGGTTTTCTTTCTGCTCCTCACTTTGGATAAAAACATCCAGGCAGATACATGGAATCTAGACGCAAAAGGGACATACGCCTGGCTTTCTGTCTAAAATCTGGTAGGAAGCATCTGTCAGAGCACCCACGCCAACATGGGCAAGTCAGAATTGAGAGGCAGTGGTGATGGGACAGATCTAGACAAAGAGAATTCCCATAGTCTTCCAACTGGCATGGAGACATCTTACAAAGCTTCCATACCCCTCAAGAGAGACAGAGAAGAAATTGAAAATTGACGTATGTTGTACTTTACTCGGAAGCTAGCAGGTAGTGGATAGCTGCAAGATGGATGGCCCAAAGCCAGGCGACAGCTGGGGAAAGTGTTGGGAGCTCGGAGTTCCAGTAGCACCAATAACAGATTATATGTGTAAGGCAGGAGGTACAGTCACCGGCAGGAGATAGGATAAACCAGTGTGCCTTCACCATTTTGAGAAAAGAAATCATAAGTTATGCCAGCCATAGTGGACACGGCAAGGGCAGTGATGACACCCAAAAACCAAATGGATGAGAAGTCTCCGCTAAGGCCAGTTAGGACCACAAGATGGTAAATGGGCGTATTTCCCTCACCAATGCCAGGACAGTAAGAATTTTTTTAAGTAGCTAATGTATACAATAATGACTACTATTTATTTTATTTACATAGATTTAAAAATTTATACAATTATTATTGACATTTTTAATACTTATTAATAATTTACCAATATTACCTTTTAATTCTCACTGCAATCTTAAGAGATAAGTACTATAATTGTCCCTATTTTACAGGTGAGGAAACTGAAGCATGGAGAGGTTAAGCAGCTTCCTTTAGGTCACTCCCCCCAGGAAGTGGTATAGAGATGGCCTCTGAACCCAGTTAATCTGGCTGCAGAGTCTGTGCTCTTAAACCTGCGCCGTACTGTCTCCCTACCCTTCCTTTCCATACGTGAAACATGTGGAGGTTAGAAGGGGGATGAGGAGAATTTTGACCATGACTGAATAGTTAACTCCCAAAAAACTAAATTTTAAACCAGAGTTATCTTGAAATGGTAAGATTAGATGTTTCCTGCCACTGGCAAAAAGCAGTCCCTTGTGTAATCTGAGTTCACTTAAAGAGAAATAACAAAAATTTCACTTGAATGTATCCAAGATGCAAACTAATTTTATGTACAAAACCCTGTACGGAGAAACACATTACCCGTGAGCTCTTCACAGCTAGTTTTTCTTCTCACAATTAAAGAGATTACTATCTTTGGAGATGAGATCTATATAACCAGGGTTATGTTCTCAGAAGCTGAGGCCACCACAGACTCTAACACAGCCTTGAGATGTGGAGATTCCAATCAGATATTATTATTCTCATATCTTTGTTTTACTTATTTTATCCATCCATCAATTCTATCTGTTGTGGTGGTGATGGTGATTGTTGAATCATTTGATACTAAGTTTCAGATGTTTTGATGCTCAATATTTCAGCACACATCTCCTAAGAAAAAGAGAACCTTCTCCACATAACCACAAAACCGTCACCAAACTCAAGAGAATTACAATTAATTCGTAAAAGCATCTAATATCAATTCCATATTCAAATTTCCCCAATTCACCAAAAATATATTTTATATCTGATTTTTCCCCAATCCAGGATCCAAAAAAAGAGAAGAAAGAGATAATACAACTAACTGCAAAGATTTATTCATTGCATTTAGGTTGTTACAGCACATTAGTCTCTTGTAATGTAGAAAATCCCACTGCTCTGATGTCATGTTACATCCATAAAAATTCTATGGTCCTACCAGACCAAAAGAATGTGAGGAAAAGCAAGATTCTGTCAAAATCAGAAATACTTAAAGCTAGATGAAATTCATTCAAATATCTTAAGAGTCAACAAATGCAAAGTTTAATCGAACATTAAGAGCTGCATGGTTGGGGTTGCAGAGAGAATTGCATAATGTGTAATATGAATTTAAAGAGCATTAGAAATGGATTACATGGGCTGATGAGTTATGTGGGCTACACCAACAAGACCAACCATTTCTCTAACTTACAAAGCCCTTGTATAGGCTGTAAATAAGGTTATGTTGCATGATGGTTACAAATAAGAATCTACTCTTATTATATGTAGGCATAGAAGTATTTAAGATAACAAAAAATTAGAGAATTTTTTATTATCTTAAAGAATCGATGCATGTTGGTATTTTTAGTAATTCAAACGTGTTAGAGAATTTGACCTATTTAACTGAAAGTTTAGTCCTTTTATTCTGATTTAAGATGTGTAACTGAGTAAACAATTTAAACTTTTTATTTAAAATTGACATGCTACCAAGATTATATACATTACTCAGATTTTAAAGAAAAAGTAAGATTGAACAAATTTTAAAAATCTCTTTTTTATTTTTAAGCATTAAGTACTTCAGATGTTAGTTATAGCAGATAATCAAACTCCTTCAAATATATTAAATTTCCCTTTATAAAAATTTGGTATATTTGGTTTCCTTTTTAGTACATAAATTAACTACTTTTGCATATAAAATCAAATATTACTCAAAGACCCATTAAAAATCTTTGTTAAAGTCTACTAGACTTACAGACAAAAAGTCAGAATTTGAACTTACAATCTTCGAGGATAGCAAGATTTGGTCATTTATAGCTTTAATTGAATATTCATCCTTAAAAATTTTAGTATATATTTTTCAATTATTCAGTATTGAGCACCAGAAAACCTCACACTAAACAAAGAGTAAGTCGGTTTTTTGCTTCGGAAACCACCTTAGATGTAGAGTTCATATCTTTAAACGCTAAAATCATACACCACGTGTTGAAATGCTTACACTCGGAGCACGACAGGGGAACGAAGAATGTCAGTTTGATGCTGTCTGTGTCGCATTTCTGTAGAGTCATAAAGAAATTCATTGACTGGAATAACAGGAATACCACACATAATTTTAAATTAATTGCGTTTCTCTTTTTTCCCCAAGATTATATAGTTGAACTCACTGATGGTAAATGCCAGTTTGATGCGACTTTACAACATGCACAGGATATACATTTCTGAATGTGTTTCTGCCCTCAAAAAGGTTTTCATCAAGAGGGAAATAATTTAGCCTCATAATAATTACATTAATAACATTAAAACTTCTGGAAGTTAATTTAGGAGAATATCTTTCTGATCTTGAGGTAATGAAAGATTTCATAGGAAAAAAATTATTTTACCATCATAAATTGTACACTGGGCCTCCCAAAAACTCATTTCTAGAGGCTCACTGAGATACTTTCATTTTCATGTTACCTATTAATTCACATAACATGACATCTGTGCAACATACCCCGACACACCCTTGAGTAAACACAACCAGAGGCTTGGACTCTGGTTCTCATTCCATCACTGATTGTCTGTGTGGTCTTGAGGAAGTCACATAATGTGCCTTACTCTCAGTCCCCTCATGTGTGACATGAAGTATTTGACTAGAAGTCGACTGAGGTGACTTCCAGCTATGAAGAGCCAATGAAACCACCATGTTTCAACACCTGCAGGGGAAACAGTGATGAATTCCCCAAGGACTTTCCTTCTAACATCACCTCCCTTATCAGAATTTACACTTTACTGCATCAGCGGCTTCAGAGATCTTCCCCTGCCTTCTTACCCTGTCCACAACTCGATGAGGTGGCAAATGTTGCATCCAGGACACCCTTGTATCGATCTCTTCTCATTTTATAAGAAATAAAATCAGTGGGAGGTCTCACAGCCTGATCTCAACGCTGGTAAAGGGAGGCATCAGCCCTTCCGCTTTCAGACAGCTCTGTCCTTCCACAGACAACGTGGTTAGATTAAAATTACATGAAAAAAACATAAATCAGTTGCTATCAGTTTTAACTTTTATTTTTTTCCCCTTGCATCTACATTTTTGTTTGTGTCTCAAAGGCCTTTAGGAAGCAATGATCACAAAATGAAATAGGCTGCTGGTAATTTATAAGAGCAGTTTGTTCTGCTTCAAATACATTTCAACCGTGTTCTCATTAACGTTCACGATTTTTTTTTTATTATTTGTCGAGCTGTTTCAGGATGTAATATTAAGCTTCATGACATCACTCTGAGGAATACACTGAAGCCAACAGAGCTGCCTTTGTTTTTTAGACGTGGGAATTGTTGCCAAGTGGCTGCATGTCTTTCCCGGGTAGTGCATGCTTTTTATAGATAATATAAAAGAAGATAACTAAAAGCAGCTCCTGAAATAATAATTTCTAATATCTCCAACTTAGCTGCTTGCTAACAAAAAAATTGTATCCACAAACTAGAACACTTTGGGACATGATGAAATCAGATCCATAGAAGTGTTAGCCAGTTCGATCAAGTAACTTACATACACAAAAGGATTACTTAAGAATCAATGTTGAAATCAGGGGGAATCTAAAATTTAAATATGTATATTTAAACATTTCAATTAGCAGCGTATTAATTGTTTCTATTTTATGAATTAAAAAGGCCATTCATAGATTACTGAAGGTGATCATGATATCAAATCCTTACTCTGAAAACCAGTAACTAAACGGAAAGAATTAGGCATTGCCCCTGACTTTGCAGTATTTCTGACTTAAAATGACTCATCAAAAAAAGTTTGTGTGTTTAGGAAATATGGCAAAATATTAAAAATCATGCTATTATATCAATCTCTTACGTATTTGAAATTTATCATAATAAGATTCAAAATCAAGTGACCTCTAGGTAACTTATTCTAACTGTGGTACCTTGTGTAACTCACTTTGCCTCTCTTGGACTCTCCTGTTATCTATAAAACGAGGACCTACAAAATCTAAGTGACTAAGTAACTATACCTAGGTTACAGAACCTTTGAAAAAAGGACATTTCATCCTTTATCCAGTAGGGTTAGGGGAAAGAGGCAGAAATCAGCCCAACTTATTTATGGGATCAAAGTCAATAATGTCAAGACATTGGAAAATGAGAGTCCAGGAGGACAGGAAAGTTACCACTTCTTAAGAAGATAGCTCATTGTGTCTTGGATGAGATGAACATATTCCAACAAAATCATAGCCCTGCCATAGCCAGAGTTAGGAATATAAGACATAACTCTAGACACAACTTTTCACCTCCCGTCTCATAAACTAAAATGGCCTCTGGGATCTGAAGCACCAGACAAGCTCTAGAGATGGCTGTGGGCCACAGTAGGCAAGGTGACCCATCCTTGCAGTGGTTCTCAGTCAAAGGTAAGTGAAGGGAAGGAGGTGAGCAGAGGGAAGGAAGTGAGCAGAAGAATGCATTATTACTGTGGAGAGATCGCAGTTAATGTTACAGTATAGCTAATAAATCAGGGCTTTTGGCAATTTGAACACAAATCCTTACAGTCATGGAGATCTCACCTCTTCAGGAGAGTCTATTTCACACTATTTTGGTAAACAGTCTATTAAGAACATGAAAACCAAGGCTCATAAATGCAAAAATGTCTCTGACCCAAAGATTTACACAGAACACATCACCCAGCAGTACATAGTTAATTGCTAAGTGAATTTCAACGGTGTTTAGTTGGTGCATTCATTGGATGACTCCATGAAAAAGATAGAATACAAATGGGACTTGAAGAAAAGCAGGAATTAGATCTTTGAGAAACATAAAATAATCTCATTTTCTCCTATACATGATATTTCAAAATCTAAATAAATTAACTCTGTTCACTAAACACAAATCAAAGCAATGGAACAAAGAACAGTTTTGTTTCCAAAACTTCTGCACACCCTTTAAGAGTTTTCCTGGTCCCCTGAGAAGGATGCTGTGCCCCACAGGCCCTGCTGGAAATCATAGGTTTAGAATAGAAGAGTCTTTTGGAATAATTATTGTGCTAGGACATTAGTGGGTCAAGAACAGCATTTCTCATGAAATAGAATAGGATGGAATGGAATGAAATGGAGTGGAATATACTGTTTTTGTAAAATAGATTCGTGCTGTACGTATGGTGTGTGTGTAGGGTGTGTGTATGAGATCACAATATAAAGTATCTGAACTTGAGTCATAGGCAAAAAGTTTGAAAGCCATTGGTTTAGAGCAAGGTAGCAGCATAGTTCCCATAGGCTGAAAGTCCCTACCCACAAACATGTTTTGATTGGACTCACAGAAGAAGCAAGCAAAAGCATTCCCAGACTGAACTATCCATAAGAATAATGTTGAGAGAAAATAGATTTCACATGTTCTGAGTCAGGACTCAAAATTTGATTATAGAGTCTGACTGATTATTTATTTGTTTATGTCTTAGGAGGATACTGTTAAAAATATAAATTAAGGAAGTAGAGGCAATGGATACTCATTTAAGGAAGGTTGAGAGTTGAAGGAGAAAATCAGGAAGGTAACTAGAAGGCTATTAGTATCTAGAGGCAATTTTTTCACAAAGAGAATGCTTTGATAGGAAAGAAGACAAATCCAAAGGAAAACATTCAAGAGTCTAGAGAGAAGACAATTTATAACAATGTTTTCTCCTTTGCTCACTGGAATAATGTTACAAATAACCCACAAGGAATGAAGACTGAACCTTCTTTTCCTTTGTATTTCCTGATCAATGAAAAAAAAGTCATCCCCTTGCACAGAACAGATAATTAATAACTATCTGTTGAGTAAACAAAGGGTCAGGGCTTGCATTTTTAGTTACTTTTCACAGGAATGAATTCATGTCAGTACAATCACAGTAGCACAGTACAATCTCCTGTAGCACTTTAGCAGGAAAATCCCGCATTTTCCAGGCAGCCGTCTAGGGTGCGGAGTATGATCTACAGCTGAAGAACAGAGAATGGGCTCTAGGAAGATCAAACTCTCAGCTTTGCCTTCATTGCTCAAAGCTTACTAGTCTCATTAACCAACCAATCACAGAGCTGGGCAGCACAAAATAAGATCTTTTAAAAGTAGAAATATTCTGTCCAAACTCCATGTTCAAATCTCTAGTTCTCTCTCTGCTGCTTAGCAGGACTTATCCAAACTGTGAATATTACGTAAGAAACCGCAGATGAGTTCCTTCTTGCTCTGTAACACTGCCAGAAAGCCACACTTTGAAAGTCGGTGTATGCTTAAAGAAATAAAATTCATTTTAATTCTTAGTGGAAACAAGAAGCTAAGTTTACTGGAGAAAATCTAAAAAATAAACTATTGCAAAGTCAAACAAAAATGTGAGGTTAATATTTTGTACGTTGCCAATGAGCAACACAACGCACTTAGGAAACTACAGAAAGTGAACTAAGGTTAAGTTTTTATTGCTTTGATATAGTTCTGACAAATAAATTGACAGGTATTGAATCAGAAGCAAACATTTATAGGTAAAGAAGTAAGGATCCTTCTTTCCCACTGGGAGAATTTTTCCTCCTGTGGTTCTTCTCTGATCAAATGATGTAGGATTTTCTGTTTCCTTAAATAATCATGACACTTCACACATGGCTGATAAATCCTACAAATAGACTGCCTGATCATCTTATGCCCCAGCTTGAAATCCTTCATCATTTCCGACACATTCCAGGAGAAAACCCAACTCTATGACACAGAAAAAAAAAAGGGGAAGAAAAAGCTCCCAAGATATCTAAGTTGATTTCAAGCAGGGAATTATAGGAATTCCAAACTCTCAAGATTTCTATGATGAGGTAAAGAAAGGTACACCTTAAAAAAGTAAATTCGACCAGTTCAATAATACTTTTCCAAATATTGAATGAACATGATGGTAAGTTATTTTATTGCTAATGACCAATGGCCTTTACCAATGCTTACAGAAAAATACATTAATGAGAAAGTAATAAAATGTTGTTGTCTGAAAGAATTCCCCTTAGACTTATATTGTCTCCTGTCCCCCAGATTTATGTGTTGTATGTGAGCGGAGTCATATACTAATTGTTTAAAGCAGAGTCAGCCCACGTTTCTGCAAAGGGCCACATAGCAAATATTTTAGTCTTTGTGAGTCTCCGTCCTGACTACTCAAATCTGCCTGTGGAGCTCAAACGCAGCCATAGAAAATATTCACACAAGTGTTAGTTGTGTTCCAATAACATTTTATTTATAGACACTGAAATGTGCAATGCATATAACTTTCCCTTTTCATGAAATGTTATTCTTCTTTTGACTTTTTCCAACCATTTAAAAAACGTGAAAGCTGATTTTGCTCATGGTCCATACAAAAATAGGTGATGAGTGGAATTCAGCCTGCAAGCCTTAGTTCATTGACCTCTGGTTTAAAGTATTAATTTTCTAGAACTCAAAATAAGATATACCACCACATCAAGAAATACAAAAAGCCAAATTATATGCATGGATCTTTATGGATTTTTAAAGTGACAAAAACATTTAGAAAATACCTTTGAGCCAAAATTTGAAAAAAAGAATGCTGCTAAGACTCTCAAGAACAGCAAAATTAAAGTTAGATTAATATGACAGTTTTGTTATTTCTATTGCTATATATGCGAAAAATCCAAATGCTAAATACGAAAGATATTCTTAGTTTGAGGCCAAAAGGTATTCCTAATTGAGGCCAAATGAAAATGTCAATGACTTGCTTTGTTTGCAAAGTTAAGATTCTCTATAAAAAGAGATTAACTTGAAACTTTTACTAACATCATAGTCATTTAATATGAAAGCGCATCATTAGATAGAGTAAGAGAGGATGAAGACTACTTATTGTCCTGTGTTAGAATTTGAAGTATGATATTTGCTCAAATATTCTTATCTAATAAATAGCCACAGTTCACATAACTACACCCTCAGTTGAACACACCATCATTAAACCACTGAATGCAATCTGTGCATTACATGAATCGTACTTTCAAATTAAACCATTTTTTCTTTAGATAAGATGTAATATGGAATCGGCAAGAATTCACAGCCAGCTTGTCTCTCTAATTCAAATGTAATTTATCATAATTTAGATATAAGAGGTTAAAATAATTGCATAATTAAAAAATACTAATCTTTTAGAGATTTTTAGATCATTATCCATAGAATCTATACATTTTAAAACTTATGTGCGTTTGTGTATTATGTGTATTTGTGCTCATGTATTTGAATTCTGGTACAGAAATTCTATTCAGAAATTTATTTTGAATAAGCAGTTAAAATTGAAGTAGTATATTTCAGGTTTCTAAAATTCTTTGCTTTATCAATTCTATCGTAGAAATACGTGCCCACAATGCTAATGGAGTGAAAAGGAGACTTAGCAAGCAATTGTATTAGTTAAGTTTGAGGCTTTTTAGTTTAAAAGTCTTTAACAATTAAAAAAAAATTATTTACAGGTCATAAAAAGTGCTAGCTGACCATTTTTTTAAAAAGTGAAGCAATTAAAACTATCTAGAGAACATAAAAGTACGAACATTTTTTTAAAAAGCTGAATCAATTAACTGACTTAATTCAATCAATTTTTAATCCAAGAGTTTTACATATATAGATGTAATTTCAAATCAACTTCTGGACCCCAAATCTGATTTTCTTTTGTATTAAAACCATATAAAAATCAATATAAATTACTTCTAGTGATGGATGAATTGATTTGAGGATTTTAACTTAACTGATATTTCATTAAAGTTGAAAATTTTAATTTCACTAGTGATGTAATCTTTAAAAACTAAAGCATTATCTTGTGGGGCTGGCCTGGTGGTGCAGCAGTTAAGTTCGCACACTCCGGTTCGGAGGTCCAGGGTTTGGCAGTTCAGATCCCGGGAGTGGCAGGCAACCCACAGATAAAGAGGAAGATGGGCACAGATGTTAGCTCAGGGCCAATCTTCTTCCAAAAAAAAATTAAAATTAAAATTAAAGCATTATCTTGATCAGGACTAGTTGCTGATACACTTGATCTTCTACATTTTGATAGTATGGTACTATCCCTTTTGTAACAAGATAACCATTCACTGAGCAACATTTCCTGAGAATCTGCAGAGGACCCGGCACTCTGCTAGATACTAAATACAAAGGTGAATGTAACATTCTTTCCCTCGTGAAGCTTACAGGTTTATTAGGGGAGAAGAAAGGTATATGTCTAAGTGATGTGGGCAATTTCGCTCCCCAGGAGACATTTGGCAGTGTCTGGAAATATTTTTGGGTGTCATGACTTGAGGCGGAGGACTCCTGGCGTGTAGTGAGCCAAGGATGCTATCAAACATCTTACGGTTCTGTTAAAACACCCTACATCAGAGAATTATCCAGTCTAAAAGGTCAGTGGTGTTGACTTTGATAAACCTAGATATAAATGCAGCTCATTTTAAGAATGCTGTTATGGAATGGTGCACAGACCCTGGTGGGAACACAGAAGGGGAGGTGGTCAATTTTACAAGCAAGAAGAATTGTCTTGATAGGGGAATACTTTGAAAGAAGAGCTTTGTGTGAGCTGATTCTTGAAATACTGAACGGAGAGATGGTCCTGTGGAGAGGAGTTTTCCAGACTGAGGCAGCAAAGTGAGCAAAGGCGTGGAGGTATAAAATAACTTACCTTTGGGAACTATTGGAAGTCTAGAGCGGATACGATGGGTATGCAAATAGGGAGACCTGGCGTTGGGCAGGGAAGTAGAAATCTGATGATTGGCAAAGACTCTGAATCTGTAAAACTTAGCCTAAGGTTGACTGTATCATGTCTTAGTAAAGCCATTGTGCCTGGCTTCCAGCTACACCATTTTGTAACGAAGACAAAGCACAGCAGACCACATCAAGCTTAATTTATAGTCTTGACCCAGTTTAAATTCCAGCTTAAATATAGGGGGAAAAAAGAGCAAATTTGGTAAATTAACCAAAAAATTGAATTCCTTGCAAGCAAACATGGCTAATGATACAAAAGATTATTATTCTCTACTAATGAACTTAATGTTATCCAGGCTATTGAAAAAGCTACAAAAACGTAAATCTTCAGTAATTTACTGTTTGATGCCATAAGTAAATAGATTATAGTCTGAGCATCTGCTCATGGTTCAAAACATACCTTTAAAATACGATCTCCTAGCAGAAAAATATGATTATTACCTCTGCATCATTATCATAGACCTTCTTTAAAGGGAGGGAAAAAAGCTTTAAATGTCTTGAAAGAAATGTAGAATTTGCTGCCATACCTAACATGATCTTGTTATTATATTATGCAGTTGTTAACAATAAAGATGACTATATTTTATTTTGAGGACGTTTCTGAAAGTCTCTAAAAATGAAAGTACATATGCCATATTTCCAGATTTTTATATCCAGCTAAGTATTATAATAGTCAGTAAAGAAAAATAAAAAATCACTTAGGGACATTAAAAAAATGTATAACTAGAAGCAATGGTTCAAATAATAGTTCTGATATATGTCTCAAAAGATAAAGCTAGTGACTGAAAAATGAAATAATAAAGAGATATTATCTATTATGTATTAAAAGAAATACTAAGTTTTTAACTGAATTCAATCCCTTTGCTTTTGCTATCAAATTTATTTAAACTGACAGTTTAAAGATGTTTTTCTTTGGCCCCAAAAATCAATTATAAGCAGCCAATTCAGAGTGGCAAAACAAATAATGTCACACTCCTAAGAACCCAAAAGATTATTGTCTCACATACAGGAAGCTAAGAAGTGAGGTTTCTTTCTCAACATCAACAACAGCTGCTTTTACCAAGGGCAATCTTAGGATAGAGGGAGGCTAAGTGATCACCCAAGAAATGGAAACCACAATGTTTCCTCTAAATCATGGAGGACTTCTCCCAGGTTATGTGAGATTCCATGTCAATTCTAACAATACTAGGCTAATCATTAAAATAATTTTCGTTTAAAAGAAAAACAAACCATAATTATTTTCAACTATCGTTATCATCTTTGTCATTAGAGACGATGCCACCCATATTCAGCCAGTTTCTCTAGTGTGATAGAACCCTGGTAAGAAATCTCAAATACAAATCGTCTGTTTGCTTCCATTAATGGAACTTCTGTGGGCCACAGCCCACTGGCAGTGGGCCGTGGATGGGACTTAAGTCTGAAATACAATGGTGTGGCAAATCCTAAGCGACTTTTGACCTCAAGCTCTAACCTCAAAATTGAAGAAGCTACAGAAAGGGTCTGTGCCTTCTCCAAATCTGATCAAAATATTAGGGATGGGATTGCAGTTCACAAAATAAAATTTTGTTTTTACTTTTCTGCACCCAAATATGGGAAGACGTTTTTCACTTCCTTTTGCTATATTTAAGATACTTCCTAGCCCAACCCTAAGCCATCACAGGGACCACACCACCAGAAGAATTTTCCTGGAGGTTGCCTTGTATCAAAAAACATGATTAAATTAAAATGAGTTTTCTGTGCTTACTAAAAAGGCAGCATTTGCAGTCACTTTAGGTGGCTTCAGTGCTGGGCACTTACCCAAGTCCCCGGTCCTGTGGAGTCAGCTGTCCTCCATGTGCCTGGTCCTGCTGCATGTGACTGAGTGTTCAAATGCCTGGCCTTACCAAACTGTTTCAGAAAAGATTCAACCCTTCAAATGAGAGAAGAGTTGCTCATTATGAGAAGTCTTTAAAAAAAAAAAAAAAAAAGAAACCTGGATTTTAGACAAGCAAACGCTCCGCAGGTCTCAGAAGGTTTGCAAGACTAATCATCACCGACATGAAACTTGAGCTCATCTTTACAGACTTTTGTTTCCTTCCAGCTACGTCTCTTTCAATTTTTGTTTCATTCCCTTACTCCTTTTTCCAGCTTGCTTTTGATCTTCCATTTTATACTGTACAGAAGTCTTGAGCGGTATGTGTGAAGTGAGCCATCACCAACCCGATGAGGGAAAGCCTGCTGGTCTAGAGAAAAATCATAAAGTAAGAAATAAGGCCTGAGATTGGATGCGGAGTGAATCTGCATGGTTATCAATGTCCTGTTGTGCTTCGTGAAAGATGCCTGGTCCTTTCAACACTGCATTTCATGTAGCGATGAAAACGGGATATGGAATATCATCGTGAAAACTGGTTTGAGTGGGATAATGATGATTAAGGGGCCGTCAATGCAAAAACCCAACAGGACCCAATTGTGATGAGTGAGCTCGATGCTGAACCTGCTTCATAATCTCTGCTTTTGTTTAGGGGCCTCCAAACAACTCTCACTCCACCAGCCTTTGGAACTTGGGCCCAGTTTGGACGTCATCTAAGCATTCCACCTCAACAGCTCTTATGATTTCCCACTGAGAAGAAAAGTGGGAAGCTGGGATCCAGGTGCCACAAGGAAAGATTTTTGAGATACTTTGACCATAGTAAAGCTTTATGCACTACTGTGCTTAGGGACGACCATGTAGAAGATTGAAGCCCGTTGTGTTGATTTCTATTGCTACGTCAACTGTGTAACGAGTATGGCTATCCTGAAAAAGCACATTGCTTTCACAGTAATACCACTGGCATATACTTTTCTAAAATTTCATTTTATTCAACCAGCTCAGGATACTTTAACAACATTTACTTTCTCAATTACTTCTGTGACAGAGGCATGTTGCCTTTGGCCACTGTGAACTGAGATTAAAACCCATGAATTCAGCCTTTTAAGATTTCTAGTCACTCCCCTGAACCAAATGCTTTCCCTGAATGGTAAGTGAATTTAAAGCTAACGTAACTACCAGAAAAATAACAGCCAGAGGCAAGTCACGAACCTTCCATCTCCTGTTTAGTGTTGAAGAGAGTTCCATGTTTTCCGCCCCAAACAAAACCAGGCTCACGTTCTCCAGGGGAGTGTCAGCCCCATAAATGAGCAAACTTATAATACCATTCTACTCATGAGTAAATATGAGATACATGAATCTACCGATTTTTTGAATATCATTAATATAAATTTCCTTGTATTTTTGTGGTTAAGAACTCCTATTAAAAACATAAAAATGATTCCAGGAAACCTCTTTTAGGTCTTCCTAATTATGTTGACAGGAACTGCAGCTTTTCCTCACTCTGCACAGGCTGTTTTACTCTATAATGAGGCTTTCGAGCTTGGTGTTTCCAAGCAATGTTTCAGGCTTTACTTGGAGTGCATATCTGCTGTGTTCTCTACTATTTTAAAAGCTAAAATGAAAATGCAACAGGTTCAAGCAGCAATTAATAAATTCTGTCATTTATAGAAAAAATCAGTAGCCTCCATCCTATGAGAAAAAGATCATTTCATAAATATTGAATACCACTACCCGCATACCCTGCAAGTTGGTTAGCTAAAAAGACAGTAATTCCATTAGAGGCTTTCAGCAAGGAAAAGATAAAATAGTTGAGATAAAGTAGCTGACATTATTCGTTACTATTTTGCTTTCAAAATGTATGTCATAGCTATGTCATACGTTCCACAAACTTTCAAGGGAAAATTTTGCCAGTTATCTGAAAACTCTGAGCCCTTTCTTAAGGGGATTTCTTGTCTTACAGTTTGTGTGACGTGGCTGAATATTTGATTAACCATAGATGCAGCATATGCTTGTATCAGGGAATCATTTTAGCCATATAAAATATTCATCAGTAGCTGATAGCACCAGAAGTGGAAATCTGAGCAGCTATCCTGTCCAGAAAACAATTGAATGTTTCACAATCAGAAGACAGGAGACCAACGCCCTTTAGTTCTTAAGGAAAGCTGAATTTAGACAAGGCAGGAGCCCTGACTAGTAACCATTTCCTTAGACTAGATGGTTCATTCCCAACTTCCTTTAAAAATCAGATAACTAAACCCTCAATGATTGGATTGCTCCAGCAAAAAATTGAAAGTAAAAATCCCTCCTTGTCACATAAAGCTATAGCAAAGCATAGTTAATAAGTCAGTACTTCAGAATCTTGCTTATAGGAGAGTTATTTCTATCATTCAATATAAGTATCATTTCAATACGGGACATGAAGGTGAGATTTCGTGTTTCCATTATTAGAGTCAAACCTAGAGTGATGAAATTGGCATTCAGTGGCAGTTGGTGTAACGGATAAGGGATGAAGGTTGATTTCCACTGTAGTCTCACAGTTATTTCTCAGTGACGCAACTGCACCCAGGGCTGTCCTTGCCCTATCTTTGCTGTGTACACTTACTTCCTGGATGATTCCATCCCATCCAGTTTCATAGCACTTGTCGTTTTCTAACATACTACATAACTTATTCTATGGGTCTTCCCCCTGCTGACACACACCTGAGTCTAATCCCGCTGCGGGGTCTCCTTGCTGCCTAATGCTCCCTAGTACCCAGAAGAACATCCAGCATAGAAGAAGCAGTCAATAATGTATTTTGAGTAAATGAATGACAAAACACAGTAAGAGATTACAGAAGATGTACATAACTCTTTATTACAATTTGAAAGTGGGGAAATATGTTTTTCTCAAAGTTAAAGGAAAAAGTAGGTAAGACCAGTTTTAGCATAATTTTCTTTTAAAGCAAAATTTTAGCTTCACACTAAAGAATTGTATTATAAAATAAATATAAAAGCTTTGTATGTCTAAACCTCTATGCTTGATGAAATTTGTACCATCCAAACGTTTAGCCTCACTTTCTGTTCTTTTTTTGTTTTAAAATGGCCCTGAACTCAATACTATAAAGGAACTCATAAATATACATACCTTTATTTTTTGTTTTGCTTCAAAGAATCAATCCAGCAGCCAGAAAATAGTTTTTAGTATCCTAGATGCCTCCCTACCAAGCTACTTTAGTTTTCATTTTCAGGTGGCATGTGGGCATTTCCTGGACGCAGCCTAAGGGCTTTCATACTGCAGAGCTGAACTGTAGGAGAGCTGTAGGTTTTTCAGATCCTCACAAAATCACTTGTAGCCCATGTATTCTTATACACAAATAAATTGGCTCTACGTCCTAATGGGATTTCAGGCCACACAGCATTGTAGACAAATTACAAAAGCAGATTCAGCCACACTCGAAAGAGGACCCAAACAAGCTGTATACATAAGTGCAATCAATTTCCCAGCTCGACAAGTAATTTAACCAAATATTTCTAATCTCAAGAGTCTAAAAGCCAAATAAATTAGCCTTACTTTTTGATCAGCATAAATTGTTAGTTGATAAGTTAGCAAGCAGCTATAAGGCTAGCTTTATCGTCGTTTTATTGTATTGAAGATATTTTTGTACCACAAAAAGGGAAAATGTTATTAAAGGAATGTTGAATTCATTATTTTAAGACCATCAGTGGAAATACTGACAATATTGTGGCTCATATATCACATGATACTAAGCCTCTGTTTGTTTTTTCAGGTACTTTTAGAGATTCCTCTTATGTAAACATTAACTGATATATTCTAGATGTTTTCAATGAAGAATTCATGGTGATTACAGTATTTACAGTACAATAACTTCTTAGTAGTTATTTATTTACAGATGATCAATTTCAGGAACTAGCTTTACTAGGTATCTGATATTGAATAACTTTAAGAAAGCTTTTAAATCACCCCTAGATTTATAAGGCATTTCCTTGTTTCTTGGATTACTTAAGCACACTCATTTCTGGAAATGCCTGATCAAAAGCATTAAATGTAAAATAATTGTAAATTGGAGCACTGACGGCTATAAAAGTGCAATTACTGTATCAGTTCACCGATACAGTGCGATTTGCCAATAAAAGCACTGAAACTGTGGTTTGTATTTCCAGCAAATCTTTGTTGAAAGCCACAAACTGGATAATGGCAGGAAAAATTGTTCTCATAATATCTCTATTGCCATAATAAGGTGGGCCCATTCTTTTTAAAACCAAGGGTCTAAGACATTTCTAAGCCTAAAACATAGGCTAACACAATAGTTTCAATACACATTTTAGGACGGTGGCAGTTTCTCCCAAACTCCTTGGTTGAACAAACTTTAAGGCCTTCGAGGGCTGGAAGGTAATGTAAATAAGTGATGTGAGCCACCTGGTGAATGGCACATGTGCATATCGAGTAAGTAGTTCAAACTGTGGCCAATGTTGCCCGAAATTCCAATTTCTCAAGAAAAGAGCAGACTAAGATTCTTATTTGCAACCACTCGAATTTTATATGTTGTTTCATGTTTTTAAATCTTTTGCACATATTTGGACTGAATTAAACCTTTGAGCTACCAGTTTGCCACCTTGTCTAGACTTCTGAAAAGTCAATGATATTTTCTTCTAGAAAAAAATGAGATAGCTTCCTGCCAAAATCTTGTTCTTTTTAGACAGTACTGCTCAATTACCCAGTAGAGGCATTTTCCTGAGTCACAGAGGACATTCCTATGCCCGTTAGTATATTCATTAGACTGAATGTCTACAGGACCCAACATCTCAGTTTCACATATATATTTTTATCACATAAAAAGTCACCACATCTTGAAGAGGAAAATGGTAAGTCCAAATGTGCCATGTTGATATTAGTTCTATTATAATCATTTCAAAGTAGATTGGTCATAACATCATAGTTGCTTTTTGACACACTCAGGAAGATATTCGGTGCCATTATCCTAACAAAACAGAGGATAAGAGATGAAGAACAAAATTAATGTGTTTTAGTCTTTTAAACCTATGGCTTTGACCTACAGAAACATATCAGTTAGGGATGAAACTGCAACACATATGGAAAAATATCCATTCCCTACACCTTCTTCATGAATGAAGCAGTTCATCAGTTTTTCTCCATTGTGATTTAAAAAAATTCTTTCTACCTTCTAACTCCCCTCTCCATATAACCAACATTAAATATAACAATGAGAGTATATCTATACCTATGCCTATATGTATATCTATCTATATATATATGAAGAGAGAGAGATGTACCTCCTTTGTTCCGTTTCTTTGGAAGACTTGACTAATACAGACAGCTAGTTTTACACATATTGCTACTAAACTCCATTTCTCCTATCTTATAACTTTACAGATTTTTTCTTTTTATCTTTTTTATTTATTTTTTACTTATCTGTTTACTTATTTTCTTTTTATTCTTTTGTCTGCACCAAAAATGAAAATTTATACTTATTCACAACAAACTTTATCTTATTGAGCCAACTCGTTATTCTTGGCTGAACGATCTTTTGAAGGCTTGATTCTGATCTCCCACATACTCACTGTCTGTCCAGGTTTATGTAAAATACAGAGAATAGAATCATACTTGCTTCGTCAAGTCTTGTCTTTTGAAGTCAGATCAGTGTAAGAGTTACGTGACTTTCTAAGGAAATGGTCTACACCAGCCAGAGCCAATGTGAGTGTTGTTACTGTTTTTCCCAAGTGTAAGAGCTACCTTAATAGCTATTTTGAATCATACTAGCCAAATTAGAATGCTCAAGTTGAACAACACAGTTTTTTCTTACCTAGCTTATTAAATTCTCAGAAGAGTCAAAACCCTTTGAATAAATAATCCCAAATGAGTATTGAATTGAGCCCATGTACCCCAAGGGAATTTAGACCATCTGCTAATTCTACTGAGTGAAGGCTTTCTTTTATATACTCTCAGCTTTGGAGAAATGGAATCCAATTTGCCTCTAGCTCCCATCTTTTCAACCCAGAGTTAAGTACTCTGTCTATCTAAAACAAACTTTTACAACCACTTTGTGTTATTTGAAACCCAATGTATTTCTCCCCAACAGTGAACACAGATGGGTATATCAAGGACACGGAAAAAGTATTTCTCAAACAGACACAATTCTTTCTTAGAATCTGGTGTCCTTTAAAAGCATTTTCTAAAACATTTGTTAACCTTTATATAAACAATTAATAGGTCAAATAATTCTTTCCTTTTGCTCAATAAATATTTTGGAAGGTGACCGTTATTGCATCTTGAAATGTGGCAGAAATCTATTGGTATTCTTATCTGACCACCCTTTCCATCCCCCACCCTCTTTCTGAACACAGGCATGTGTAGCAGCCTTTCATGAACAAGGAATCCATTCAGGACTTACAGCCCTGGGCCAATTTCCACTCAACAGGTTTCCTATGCACTGGTAGGTGCCAAATGGCAAGTCTCGTGTTTCTCCAAAAGAATTATGAATAGAGAGGGGATTAAACTCTAAGTGGCTTCCTGATTTCACCATTTCTGAAGTCCAGTGTTAGGTTGCTGAAAGGTCACTTCATTTGTACCATCAGGAGACTAACAGGCTTTAGAGATTGAGTGAGTGATGTAATAATTTGTGTGTGTGTATGTGTGTGTGTGTATGGAATATTGGAATAGCTAGCAATCTGTTGCATTAAAAGCACATACACATTTTTGAGCATCTCTTCGTTTGTTGAAAACAGCTCTTCCGTGATTTCAGGTTTAAATGAGGAATGTGAGGAATGTTTAAACCTGATTTCAGGTCTAAATTAAATTATTGTAATTTTAATAGCAATCTGTGTAGTAACAGAAAGCCAAAAGTAAAGAAATGCAGGTATTTGCCCAATACTGATTCTTAACTCTACTCTAAGAAAATATTTACTCATTGTCTGACTATAAAAAGTAAAATGTCCTCAGGATGGGAGTGTACCTATAAATGTCCAGTCTATAAATACCAAAAGCCAAACTGCAGCAATGGCTCCACACACTCATGTTCAATCAGATCAATATACAATCAAGATGAAAGAGGAAACATAACTCACCCTGAATGGGGCACTCTCCAAATTATCAAACATGAAATTAAACAGGAGAGAAAACACTAAAACTATTGCTTTAATGAATATAATCAGTCATCTGGAAAATGAGTTCTATACAGATATAATGAGTTCCCAAGAATAATTTGTGCAAAGTCCAATCGATAGTGTTAGGCTTGTATAAACCTTGCCTGGTGCCATCTTGTGTAAACCTTGTCTGGTGCCATCTTGGTGGTGATTTTTTGTACTGAGCACTGTCCAGCATCCCCCGTGCCCTCTGAGGCAGGGGACTGCTGAATAGCCACATTTGAACCACATAAGCACGCAAGATTATCTGTGAAGGTTTACTTGACGTGGACCACAGGTGAGCTCTCACCTTGAAATCGAGAAGTGGCATTGCTGGAATTAACAACTTTGGTAGAGTTAGTTTGTAATCCCTACTTCAGTAAGACGTGGAAATTCCATAGGCAAGGGTTACTCACTGATATTCCACCTAAGGGATTTTCCTTCTTTTCAAGGAGGTTGTGACTTCCTCCATTTTTAAGAAATGCAAGTTAAAAAGATTCAGAAGAGTCAGGAAACAAATACTCCATAGAACTGAAATTAAAGGATAAAATTAATATCTTTGATATGTTAACATGTTTTCAAATTAATTTTATTTTGTATAATTTCTATATTACCAAGGGTAATGTTCTGGCCAGCAATATGTGTGAGTGTGTTTTTGTCAACAGCCGTGTATTCTGTTTATTGAGGACTGTCCCCAAGGTACATTGTGCTAGATATTTAGAAAATCTCTTGAGGATCAAATACATTTTTTCCTCAAGCTCACTGTATTATTACATTTGTTTATTTTTTTCAGTTATGGCTGAAGTAGGTGGTTTCCACCCACTTCTAAACTGATTTAAGGGATATTATAAGAAGAATAGATACCATACAGCTACTATGAAAAATGTAAAGTACAAGAGTCAAACAGGGAAAGAGGGATTTAGTTTAAGAGTCCGTAAAGGAACTCTGAGTAAAATAGGAGCATATCTTCAACAGCAACTTAATAGAAAATGAAAAAAACAGCCATTCTTTGTATACTATTTCTTACCACTGTTCTCAGGGAAAAAAAACTTGAGAAGAAAAGGTTAAGTGATAGGAATTTTTTCTTTTCTGTAAGTGTCTCAATCATCTTCTGGTAATTTTTCTTTTTCTCAAGACTTAGTCCTCACTTTCTACAGAAATCACCCCTGTGCCAGACATTGTTAATTGCCCTCCTAATATCTCTTTTCTTCATCTCCCATTCTAATAGGACACAAATTAATTCAGTGGGTAATGTTTCCACTTTAAAATACTTGGCTTTCCGCACTCCCATGAATCTGAAGACAGGCATGTGACCCAGTTCTAGGCCAAGAGGTGTAAGCAGCAGTTAAGGTTGGGCTTTTCAGGGTGTTACGGTCTTCCTGACAAACCAGGCAAACCTACTCAATATATCTCTTGCCCTTTTCCTTTCCTTCCTTCCTAGAATTGAAAAGTGATGTCTAGAAGGGCAATGGCTTTTTTGGTCAATATGAAGAGAACAGCCTTGAACTAAGGATGACAATGCTGACAGCTAGGGGGAGGTTGGGACCTTGATGTCGTCATGTAACCATAACAACCGTGGACTACTGTCTGCCTCCAGACTCTACATTACATGAAAAATAAGATAAACAAAATAAAATAAAGGACCTGACTGAGTTTCTGTGACATATAGCTGAGTATGACCTTAACTCTTAGAATTCCGTTATGTGACCCTTCTTGCTCTGGTTCAGGTGTTCCTTCTTGTTTCTATGGCATCTCCTATGATCCCAAACACAGTACTTTCTATCCCTCATGACATCATAAATTTCAAGAAGACAGAAGTCGTGTCAATGTCTCAATCAATGATGTGCCTAGAACCTTGCACATGTCTACACAACACATAGTGAGCACACAGTACATTTGTTGAACATGGGAATAATGAAGAAATGATTGAATTACTATAATACCCACCTCTCTCAGATCTACTACTAACACCATAGTCCAGAATTCTTCTTTTTTTCACCTAGACTATTTTAGTAGCTTCCTCATGGTTCTCCCTGAGTTCTCCTTGCTGAAAAACCCTTCCCTAGCTTCCCATTATGTTTAGAATAAAACCAAAATCCTTTACACGCTCTGTAAAGCCCGTACCATCTAGCTACTCCCCGCTGCTCTGGATCTTTCTCCTTCCATTCTCTTCAGTATGCGCCAGCCACATTGGCTTTCTCTCGGTTACTGAAACATTCCAAGCTTATTCTCACCTTAAGATCTTCGTGCTAGATGTTCCATTTCCATGGGTTTTCACACAGCTGTCTCCTTCTTGCCTTTTCAATCTCAGTTTAGATCACTTCCTCAGAGAGGTCACAGCTGATAATTGAATCTAAAGGACCTCACCAAGCCCTCTATCCCATAATCTTGGGCCGTAAAGAAAATATGTTTGCTTCTGTGTAGTTAGGACTTCCTGAGAAAACCTTACTGAACTTGGAATCTGGGCTGAAACGCAATCCTTAGAGGGTGACTTATGACTGAATAAGAAATGAGAACTCCAGAGAGCTTTACCTTTCCAGAGGTATCTGTACATTTCAAGGGGAGATGCAATCCAGGACCAGGGAGACATTCCAAGTGGTGAAGACCCAGGATCTTTCTCATTACTTCTCCAAGGAAACTCCCTCAAAAGAGGAGGGAAGACAGCTGCCTCTCGCTCCTAGGTAAATGTGCAGATGCATTTTTTGGATGAAATGTCTAGAGTGTAGAGTGACATCTGGCTTTCACCGCATTGCCCCAGAAAGAGGACATTGTAGCACAAGGGAACTGGCACGTTATTACCTGCTATAAATAAATAACAAGAAATCTTCTCTGTTCCAGAAAACTCATGTTGGCATTCAGGTTAATATTAATAAATATAGTATTAAAAACCTAATATCTCCTTTTTTTAATAGTTCTTATCATCTGATACTAGGTATCTGCATCACTGTATGGTGGTCCGTGAGTCCAGAGTCTTTGCTATGTTTATGCCCCGTGTCTAAAAGAGCTCCTAGTAGGAGATCAATAGATACTAGTTGAATGAATAAATGAATCAATCACTGAAATGAGAATATTTTGGAGAGCTGGATTGTGTAGCTTTCTACTGATTTGGCTTAAAGCAGAGGGGGTATTACAAATTTTAGAAAAAATGATTATCTCAGCTGGCCTCCTAAAGAATAGTTAACGTAACATATATTTGAAAATAAAGGTTTTTATAAATACCTCAAATTAAGACATTTGTTTTTATAATAAACTAATTTCCTTATGACTTAGCTACTAGGTGTGTAGTTAATGAGATTTATATTCTATATCAATATTGAACAATTTATCTGTATTCCTGCCCAGCTGCAGAGCAGCTGAGTTGAGCAGAATGAAGACCTCTCTCAAAAAGCAGTTTTAGTTCCTCCCATCTGTCTGAACAAGAACACAAGTAAATCCTCAGAGTTCCGAATCCTACATTAACTGAAAAACTTTAAAAGAGCCTACTTTAGCAATTCTCAATATCTTTGAGTACCACCTGAGCACTGACAAGAATTTAAGTATGAAGAGGACTACACCTTAATGGCATTCAAGATGAGTTATTCCCAAAACACACTCCACAGGACCTGCACAGCAGACTTGTTAAGCGACATCCACTTGGAGACTGAGAATAGCTTCCAAAAATGGTAATTTTCCTTTTGGTGGAGTTGATATTGAGCTCTTACTTCTGAGAACATTTGCACAATTTGTTCCAGCCGATCATCTCATTTTAGAAACAAAACAAACGTATTGACACCATAAACATTTGCTAAATGTAATTCTTGAAGATTTCACTCAAAGAGAAAGTTGGATTCTGACTCATGATGGTAGATTAGAGAATGGCTGGAATTAATGAACCATTCTCTTAAACATCAAAAATTTTAAACCAAGGTTTACAGTAAAAATCATTTCTCCTTTAAGATCTGCTGAACGTAGCACGTATTTTTTAAATTCCATCGTAACAAATGAGTCAAAATTACATAGAATTTGAGGAGAATGTAAACAAAATGTAAACTTTTGAAAGCAAAGCTGACCATAACCAACATATTTGGTCAACCATTTAGAGAGGTAGCCATCCTAAAAGATTATTTACAAATGTGTTGCAACTGTACGTAAGAGGGTACAGACTAAAATCCCATTGGGAAGGTATCAACTAAATATAACTGATAGAAGATAAGCTATATGTTTGGATGTTGAAGGTTGCCAAACCCAATGCCTTCTTCAGGAGGGTAAAATCTGGGTCAGCAAGAGTTGAGAAGTAAATACCGTGTGTTTGTGTCTCTAGCACACTCCACTGAACAGGGCGCCCTGATTGGCAAGTGCGAGCCTCTGGCCCTCTCAACAGGTGTGTCCCTGTAGTAAAGAAGGGTGCATGCCAATCTATTAACACTGTTTCTAAAGATCATGTAAATACTTTTGGTCTGAGTTTTCTTAAAATCATCTGATTTCCCAAACAGACATCACTTCTGAGAAGAAAATGTGCTGATCTTCCAATGTCAGTGTTTCCAACCACTTATCAATTCAAAATAAATTAATTCTTCGTGAGGCTCTTGCAGTTTAGTAGGCATAAATCAGTCTTCCAGAAGCTAATACCTACAGAGAAAGATAAAATCAAGTTCTAGAACCTACAAAACCTAGAAATAAGATTTAGAACCATAGTGATACCATAACTGTCACTACATTATATATTATGCCTGTAATTATACATTATATATTTTATATATTATACAGTACACGAAGCAATACTGAAAGGGTCATGCTCTTGTTAATTTGTCATCCTTGCAAAGAAAGATGTTTATGAAGGCCTGAGGCGAGGGCTGGGTATGTAATTTGCAGGGTTCAGCGGAAATGAAAAAGTGGACTCCTTATTCAAAGGTAGGGAAAAAAGGTTTTTCTGTCCTTTGCAATCTCTCAACCTGTCATGTGATTTTTACTTGCTTTTGATGTCCTGCTCCCTTGGGTATGAGACGACCTGCTGGTCAGGTCCAGACCCTCAGAAATGCCCTCTCCACACTCATGCCTGGGCCCCCACTGGGGACTGAGGGCAACAGAAGTCAAAGGGTGGAGGCAGGGGAGTGGGCTGCTGGGCACCCGACCAGGTGAGGTAGGGAGGTGACAGGAGGCAGGACCACCTGTGAGTAGAAGCTCCAAGACCCCAGCGCATACTCCATCATTACAATGGGACAATTTTGACAACAAAATACAAATTTAAAGACAAAATTATTAATAATTTCAGGATGACCACATTGTATCAAACCCTAAACATCAAGCCCTGTGTTATTGCTCTAGTCACATGCCCATGAACCTGGCCCTTCCTAAGGTAGAAGCAGTTAAAGTCTGCTGCCCTGGCCCTCACTTCATCTGCCTCATCTGTTTCTACCATCCCTGGGCTGGTCTGTTTGCTTTTGGGTCTCTGTGCTGATGTGCTCTTTGCAGAGAACCCTAAGCTTTGCTGTCTGCCATTGCTCTGTACCCACTTGCCCTCAACTGTATTCATATTGCTCTTGCTACAGAAATTTATGTTCCTAATTGCTATGCACAAATTCCCACAGCACACCAACAGCAGAAGGTACGGCACTTCTCTAAAACTCACTTCGAATGCTGATGTTTCTTTCTAGTCACTCCAGTGCAGGAAGGGGGAGTTTGACCTCTAAGACTTAAGTCAGGTCCAGGCTGAAAGCAGCTTAAAAAAAAGAGCCCCATGGCTCAAATATCCTCTCCTCTATGTGAGGCTCTCATCTCTGACTATAAAAGATGCCGCCAAGAAGGACCAAACCTACCACTTACTGATCAAGTTGGGGATATGCATTTGAACATTCTGAGTTACAATGAACTGTGAGTGTAAAGGCCTGGTCTGAGGGGTTAGGGAGTCTTCTGTCCTGACCACCTCTTCACTAAAACACAGAGTCTAAGATATCAGGTTACTAATTAGTCCAAGTATGACCTTGGACAAGTCACTTCATATCTCTCTCATTCTTCATCCATCAAAACTCAAGAGGTTGATATTAAGGTCTCTAAGATTCTAAAAAATTTTAAAAGTGTTCAATTCCAAGAGAGAAAATAGAAAGGAAAAAAGAAACATAAGCAAAAAGGCCCTTTTCAAATAGATCTGAAAATGTATCTTTTCAATATGTCCTTTTTCACTTCTGGCCTGACATGGATTCCCTAATGTGTCAGGTCAGGTCCTCTGGGAGGCAGATGTTGAGATGGAGTTAGAAGTACGAGAGGTCCACTGGGCCTGGGGGTCAGAGGGTGGCAGTGCCTGGGAAAGACAAGAGAGGAGGAAGCAGAGGTGAGCAGGATACACTTTCAGACATCACAGAGATCCAACACTCGTGAAACGAAAGAAAGAAGAAAGAAGAAATGGGTGGAGAATGCCTCAGAGCGCTGTAAAACTGAAAAAGTCTCAGGGAATGCGAGGAGTTGGGCGGGAGCTCCAGAGCAAAGACAGCCGGTTGGAGAGCTGAGCTCCCACATTGGGCAGAGATGGGTGGCCCCAGTACTCTCACACAGGGTCTGAGGATTACCTGGGAAGACGGGCCTCAGATCAAACACAAGGTGGTTCCTGAGGAGCTGCTGCTGGAGGTGGTCAGCTAAGTACAAGTTCTTTCTTGAAGTAAGATCCATCCACGCGTACCACTCCATGACTGCCACACTTGAGCACATCAGTCCTAAAGGCAACACATGGGAGTTAGGAAGCCACGTGTTTTTGTCAGATCCCATCACAGACTTACATTTCTAGATTCACTTCTAGTATTTTCAAGATGAGGGGACAGTTGATCATTGTTAATAAGTATTATATAATTAATGAGAATTAAAATAATTTTTTAAAAAAGATGTGGAGTGGAGAATTTTAGAGATGGAAGGAATCTTAATTATGTAGCCAACCTTTTTTATTTGACAAAGAGAAAACCAAGGTCCCAAGGGGCTAAGTACACAACGTCACCATGGGCTAGTTAGCACAAGGACAAGGAATGGAGCTGACACCTCCTCACTCCTAACCCTTTAAAAGAGTTGAATAAGACAGAGAAATTATTTTCACCAACAGTTCAGATTTTGAAAAGTGTATTCAGAATTGGGAACAACTATTCTGTCCAAGTTGAAGCTGACACTGATGGTGCAGGTTAGTAAAGTTTAGAACAGAATCCAGCACCACAAAAGTCACATGGGGTGGGTCACATTACTTGGTCTCTAATGAATAAGGAGGTGACACTGATAAAAATTTCTTCAAATTTTATTGAATACATTCACCTTTATGGACTTGAATCTGGAGAGATGTGCACCTGCTCTCAAAATTTTAGGTTCCTGTTCCTTTCCCTGCATGACCCCATCTTCTGTCAGTTATGTTTCTTTGCTTTCTGCTATCAATATTCAACATGGCTCTGATTTTATTTGAACATTTAAGTAACTAAAATGAGTATTCTGCTTCCATGAGGCAGAGATTTGGAACAACGAAAATTGAGAAACCATTTTTCTCTTTAGATAAGTGTGACTAGGATAAAGTAAGCCAAAAATGAAGCTCAGGGAGCTGGGTGAAAGAAAGGGACATACTCCATCCTCCCAGGCAAACCAGAGAATGAGCCAAACCAGTAAATCTCAACAAGCAATTTATCTAGATAAATGTACAGATTATAAGATATACTCAGTATGACACATTTTGAGATCATTATAAAACAAAACGCTTTTCTTATGAGTCCACTCCAGCTTACAATATTTTCAATACAGCAATTAGTAATCTATAATCATTATCAACGTCAGGTAAAGAAATATTATAGCAGCTGTTACTGTCTTGAAAGACACTGATACCTTCCTAAAAATATCTAAAACTATTTTGTTGATTCAAGGACTAGAAAAAGTATATACTGCTAGACTAAGTGACCATTAAGGGAAGGGCCATGAGGATATTACAGCTTTGATATGATGTTTTCTGTCATATACAATGTAACCTCATTTCTCAGAAGACCACTTAGCTGACAGACTTCTTCCACTGGCACACCACTATACAGGATGCTGCCTCTAGGCAGAAAAGAAGTAGAGAGCAACTTTCCTGTTCCAAAGCAATTAGAGATGAACTGGAAATCCAACCCTGACAGGAGACAGCTGGAGGGTTAGTATCTGCTACTCTGTCTTGGTTCTGGTCTCTACTCAGTGCTGAGTCACTGCTTACATGGAGATCGAATGAGTTTTGCTGGTGCTGACAGGAAGAAGTTCTCCAGCATATGTTATACTGAATCCTAACAGAAACACCTGGAGCACAAAGCAAAAGCAGGTTACTATCAAATCACCCTTACCTGAAATGTTACCTCAATTCCAACTTCAGTTAACACATAGCCCCTGCCATTGTTCCCTGGGACAGTTCCCACATTCTAAATGAATGCCTAGGTGAGGGCAGAGTACCTAGGCAGCCTGTGCTTCAAAAGGCTCAAAATGAAAAAGGCACAGTAAAATAAATCAGCTGGACTACTTAGTGGTAAATGCCTCATTTTCTTGTTGAGTTTACCCTTCTGACCCAACGGAACAGTAATGTATATCTTCGCACTGCCTTCTTAATAAGGTTATTTACACTGCATAGCCAATGAGTTTGTGCCCTATGCAATAAATTCTCAGTTCTAAAATGTATGTGAGATTGTAGACATCGTTATTGCAGAAATTAACCTTGTAAATGAGGAGCACCCTTACTGAAGCTCTGGATTTTGATTATTCAAGAATGACACAGGAATCCAGGCAGTTTTCTACAGAATTATAATGATCAACCTTGCAAATAGGCACTGACCATGAATAACTAACAATATCTTGGCAACAAGTGAAGAATTCTGACTTCATTTTTTTAAATATCTCTGTACTGGTTTATAACCTTCAATGCGAACAGAGGAAAGAAATATTGTGAATATCTCTGGTACACTGAATTAAGTGCTTATTACTCACTGCTGAGGAACTGGGCTGAGCAAAGCCAGAAGGAGGAAACAGACAGAGCAGCACATTTTCAAGCCACACAGTCTGCTGCTTGCAGCCCCCAATATGCCCCAGGAATCCCACCATGTCCCACCTTCCACTCAGCCACACTGACGCGACTTTGATAACCACAGCCAAGACGTATCAGGAAAAACTAAAATTTTATTAATTTCCTGATTCATGACGAGGTTATAGAAATCTAACAGTATGATGAAGCTACTAAGTTATAGCTCAAAAATGAATTACTAGGGATCAAAGGAAAAACAGATATTTTCTCACTTAGGTAAAAGCCTGCAATAGATCATTTGACTCTAATTTCAACCAGTTTTCCAGCAAAGGAAAAGCCCTGAGGATCGACATGGGACCTGGAGAGTCTTCCTCCACTTTTCCCTTCTCTGATTCATGACAGCCACCTCCTCTTCCTTGCACCTTGAAGAGGCAGAAGGGGAGGATATTTCAGAGAGCCTGTAATTGAGAAGAATATTAAAAAGCTGTTAGCTAGGAAGCAAAAGTTCATCCATCTAATGTCCTTCAAGCCCACATATAAGACTCAACCAACGGGCCTGAGCATCAGCAAGTAGATGGAGGGAGAAAGTCCCTCTCTTCCATGTGAGTACCTACGGAAGTTACAGCATCCACAATAATAAACATAAATCTCACTGCCGATCCCGGAGGGGTTACAAGAGGGTACTTATTTGTGAAAATTGTACGGCTGAGATTTGTGCATTTCAATCGCTCTAAGTCGTATCTCGCAACTGTAAATATTAATAATAATAATCAAGTAGGTGTGGGGAGTGAGTGGAAGTGAAGACAAAACAAGAATGGCTGAATGCTGATCATTTTTGAGGCTGGATGATGGGCACATAGGGGTTCATTCCACTATTCTATTTTTTTATGTGTTTGAAATTTCCCAAAATAAAATGTTTAAAAATGCTAATTGTTTCAATTTTATCACCAACCCACAGCCACAACTTTTATCAATATGAAGATCATGATTAAAGTCCACTCATATGTTTGACATTTAACAATGCAGGCTGAAGACGTCACCTTCACACAGCCCAACCTGAAGGAAACAGCTTGACATTTTTCAGCTTCTGAGCTTTGCCTGAATAAAGATGGGGCATTAAGGAAGATTGTCCATCCTCATCAAATATTATTCTATTGCCTCAAGAAGTCCGAAATGAACTGAACAAATGAACAGCTCTGCACTGTGAGAGTTTTTTTGGTCTGCAGTGTTGTATGTATTTCTTTATACCACTTAAATAAACTGAGCACCTCTGGATTTATCCAAGTCCCCTCACTAAGGACTTAGCCTTTATTTATTCTACTATTTCCAGCATTCTCAGATTAGGAATACTCAGTTTTTGTACCATTACACAGTATCCCATTTAAAGTACCAAGATATACATACTAAGTCTTTCTACAAATGTTTTCTTGATGTTCAGGCATTGGTACTGATGTGGATTAAGGCTGCCCCAGCTAGAGAAGCCCAAGGTGATCTGGCCTACATGCCAAACTATATGACCCAGTGGATTTTTATGGTATGAATTAGGGCTGCCCCAGGGAGAGAAGCCCAGGGCATCCTCACCTACATGCTGATCTATATGACCAGATTCGTATCTAAAGTTGTGGGACCACCCAATGGCCAGACCCCACCTGCACTGATACCATTTTAACTTTTTTACATGTTCTTTCCTTTGTCTTGTAAAGAGATGACTCACATATCTATGCCTTAAATTTAGCCTTACTCCCCACCCATGTCTGTACCAGTAACGGGGGCAGCAGCAGCTCCTCCTGCCCGTGGGTCCTGTCCCCACGCAGCAGCTCTGTCTGCCCATGGGTCCTGTCCCCATGCTAATCTATTCTCAAAATAAAAGAGCACTACTGCCAGATCTTAAGAGTCTAGGAAATCTTTCTTTCGACTCCTTGGCTCACCGACCCCGCATCAGGTACCATCTCAAACAAGGGTGAAATTGCTTCACAAGCAGGCACGTTTTCATATTATATGAGAAAGGCTTAGTTAGTGCTCAGTAAATGTCTATTGAATGAATGAATAGTAGAAGAAAGATATTCAAATGATTAAAAGAATTTTATAATGGACATCAAAGACAGAAGTAAAGAAAAGCAGTAAAATATTTAAGCAAAAAAAAAAACAGCATTTGTAATGACTTTAAAATTAAGCTCACAAGAAAGCATTTATGGAGTTATTGTGGGCCAAGAAATGCCACAATATATTGAGGGTTTAAAAAATTACACGTAATGCTTTTTACTTCTGAAAAGGACTATTGGTTTAAGAGCTGCTAAAAGAAGTAGTCAAATCTCTGGGGGAAAAATTGCCCTTGCCCATAATACATTTATTATGGGGATAACCTTAGTTTATCAAGTTTGACTTTGGTTAAAACTGGTTTCAAAAGATCTAAACTTCAAAACCTAAAATGAGACAAAAAGGTCGTGGAGTCTAAATTGCCCAAATAATTACTTTTTATCTCTCCTTCACTTTTTGCCTCCCTTTACTGCAGTTTGTGTGTCAAATGTTGAGTTGAAACAGTGTGAGAACTCAAATAATCCTAACCATTTGTAAACAAGGGGCTAGGCCAAGTCTGTACTAAGCATTCCACACAATGGCTTTCTTTTCATAACAAAGATTAGCACATCAATAATTATCAATGTCAAAGGTCAAGCAATAAATTAAGATTTAGGAAAAATCAGCTGGTTTTGGTCCTGTCATGACTCATGGTACCTAGGTGCCCAATCCTCATTTCAAGGAGCACAAGACACTGTCAATGTTCTCTCCCCAGGAAAAAGCCAAAAGAAGTGCCTGCGACCTTTTAAGGTATCTTGTGAAGACGACCTGCCAATCAAACAGAATGAGTGCCCATAATATGCAAAACCAAAGAGATGAGAACAAAAACTTCCTTGCATTGTGTGTACTTCATACACAACTGTTGAGACACTTAGCTTTGCAGCAGTAAAAGCACAAAATTATGCAGGCCTGTCAAATGTTACTACGCCAGGACACGAAAACATCAATAATGACTACTTCTAAAAATTTGATTTCAGCAGTCTTTCATATATATATATGGATCATATATTTATGGATCGCTGCATAGCTCATTACGGAGGAAGCGTACTGTAGCTGACATGGCAGGCAGACTGACCGTATAACCCCAATTTTCTCTCACTGGCAAGTTTTTGATGCTTTTTCCTTCAGGGCTATAGTTTGTTTTCTTCTTAGAGTCAGCTTAACAATGAGTTGTAATGGAAATTTTGCCCTAAAAATGTTTAGTCATGGGTTCAGTTGGTTAGAAAACAACTAATAAAGCCAATGTCACAGACTCATGCTGGTATTCATATGAAATTCATATGAAAGGAAAATATTCCACACCTGAGATCAGCTCCTGCTTGGAGCCAGTTGCCTCCTGCTGGAATATTATAGGCCAAAGGGAGCCTGGTTAGAAGAGGGGTGAGAGGTCCAGAGCCTGTCGGGAGCAGTGGACACTCAGCAGCATGATCACTGTTACTGTTTGGATTAGAATGTGTGAGTTCTTGAATTAGGTTTGGAAATAGGAAGAGGGATGTGGCAACATCTCTGCCCTTGAGCACCACACAACCCAAGTGAGGGGAGGAAGACAAAGAAAAGAGATAAATAAGAAATGATCAAGTAGAGCATGTTTTTAGGACCAAGTAAATAGTGCAGCCAGTAAGTGTGGAAGGAGTGAAGAAAAGGTAAAGATTGCATTTTTTTGTATAGTCAGGAAAACTTCTGGAGGACGTAACCTTGGTGCCAGCCCTTCTGAGCATGAAGAAGGCAGAGGGTGCATATTCAGTAAAGGGAGCCCCCTGGTTTATCCTCATAGAGAAGCTTGGGACCCTCCAACCAGGCAAAAATACAGCTCAGGCTTTCCAGGGTACATAGCAGGAGGTCAAGTCTTGTTTTTATCCCAGTACTCCTAAGCCTGTGGCTCACCCTTTAGTTAGCAACAGGAGTGTGGGAGGCTGTGTTCAGAAAAAATTTCTTATCTAAAGACCTGCTGAGAAAAGTGTACATCAGGGAACGTCTTTTATGACGTCCGCTCCTGAAGTCTAAGGTCTATCCTCGGATCAAGTTAGAGCTTCATGAACCTACATATCATGAACACCTTCACTGAGTTGTGCTTTAAAATTAAACTCTGTGAGTAGAACAGTGGCAATCAAAGGGCTAAAGGGAGGGGAAAATGGGGAAATGTTGGTGAAAGGGTACAAACTTTCAGCTGTAAAATGACTAAGTTCTGGGGACCTAATGTACAGCATGGTGGCTCTGGTTAATAACTGTATTGTATACTTGAAAGTTGCTAGGAGAGTAGATCTTAAGTGTACTTAACACATCAAAAGAAATAATAACTATGTGACGTGATGGATGTGCTAATTAACTTGATTAAGGGAATTATTTCACAATGTATACATGTATCAAAGCATCACGTTGTATACCTTAAATATATACAGTTTTTTTGGTCAATTTTACCTCAAAAAAGCTGAAAAAAAAATTTAAACTCTCTGGCTTGGCAAAATCTACCAACAGTAATTATCCCATACCCTTTGATCCAGCAATTCCATCTCAGGCAATTATTCCTATAAATAATCTCCTTTGAGTGTGTTAATGTGTACACGTGATCCTTCATATCACGGTTTTTTCGTTTTTGTAAATGTGAAAGACTGGCCAGAACCTAAATGCCTCTAGGCAGAGGACAGGTAAACTGAATTAAGGTATGTCCGTATGATAAACACCATGCAGCCACTAAGAGAAGGACTGTATATGTCTACATAGACCGACCTGGAACTAGCAAACGAGGAGCTGACACCGAATGAGGAGGAGGGGTGCGCACGTGAAGTCGACGGTTAGAACGTGCCACACCTGGGTGACAACAACAGCAGGACACCCTGGGCCAGGGGTACTGTTCTAAGAAGGCCACCGATGACTGAGGTGAGGTAGACAAGGAAGGGGAGATGAGGATCAAGATCTGAGTGTGACGCAGGTCACATACAGCCCTGAGGGTCATGGTAGAGAGTGACACTGTATCCTGAATATAACGGGAACCAATAGAATAGTTCAAGCAGATGCCATGGTTTGTGTTTTAAAACAGTCACTCTATCCTCTGTATGGAACTTGGGCGGCGGGTTGGGGGGGGTGGCAGATAAAGGTACAAGCTACATAGCAACAGCGTGAATATGCATGCGGAAGGAGCAAAAGCCAAGAATCCAACAGACTTGCCTTCAAACTTGTGCTTTTAAAGATTTTATTTTCTTTATATTTAAAGGGTTGTGAGCGTTAACAGCTATACTCATGGTGGTATGAAGATTAAGAGTTAGTATCCAAAGAGCACAGTACAATGTCTAGCACATTGAAGATGCTCAGCGATTGCTTGGGATTAGAATGGGGAGGACCTTGGAGACCACCGTGAGAAAGAGCTGGGGATTTTTGAACAGGGACCAGGGTGCAAAGCAGCCGTCTGGGAAGGGAGTGAGCGGGGAGCTCCAGGAGGTGTATAGAAGGGGAAAGGCCAGTCAGGAGACTGTTGCGTTCTTCACAACATCGACGTTAGAAAGAGAAGGGAGAGATCTCATTATCACCACTGACAGACAAAGAAGAGAAGGACTCACCTCAGGTCAAACAACAAACAGGGGCAGAAATGAGCCGGCGAGAGAATCACATGTCCAACTCTCTGGATCCCTGCTGCCTGCATTATTCAATTACGGGACGCGAACCTCACTATTCATACGACCTTTTTCAGATATTAAAGCTCACTGCAACCCACTAGATAAATAATATGCCAAAGGTCAGAGAGAAGAGAAAATAGCGGTTTCTCCTAAGTTCTAATATTTTTTCGCTTCTTTGAGATTCGTCTCTCATTTCCCACTTTTTTCTAAAATCAAAGCTTTTATTTAAATGGCATTGAACTATTCCTCTTTGCTCCCGCTGATCTCCATGCATACATGTGTCTACGTAGTGTGTGTGTGTGTGTGTGTGTGCATTCACACACACGTTTATCTCAGGGGTGAAAGTAATCTGTCACCATTAACTCAACTGCACAGAACACGCCTCTAAAGAGAAAATATCATTTAGTTTACCATATCTTTGGAATAAGTGAAGGTTTCTACAAATATCTCAGAGGAAGTATTGTAATTAGTAAATGTAAGAATTTAAAAGCCATGGTGATTAGTGAAGCGAAAAGCTTACCCTCTGAAAACAAAATGCAAAGTCATTTAAGATTCTTCAGCGAAACACTGCATAATTTCATTGAGACCCAGTGCATGCTCAGATTGGGGAAATGTGAGGGAAGTGGTACCCAGGACAGGTAGTGGATAAGGTCAGACTCTAGATTTGCCCCACAGCAAGGAGCAGCAACTCACTCGGACTCTCTGAATCGATGCTGCCCTGGACCTGGAGATGCACCTTCTGGCACCGAATAGGAAGGACCTACATAATAAAGATCAAATATTCCTACTTTTCAAAATTTGAGATTTTAATCCTTAAAATACCTCATCAGAGTTCTCTACTCAGTTCCAACTCCTCAGCTGAGGGAGGGATCTCAGGGCAAGATTGATTGACACATTGATTGAGAGTCTCCTGTCCACCCTCCCTCTCCAAGCAACACTCACTTGCAAAGAAGGGGCTCTACATAAGTCTATCGAAGGAAGGGCTGCCGTTAAATATCACTGTAACGAAAGCAGCAAGAGGAAAGAGACAATAGAGAGGGAAAGAGGACTTCCCTCACAGTTTGCCATTGAGTCCCACTGACAAAGACTCCCTCCTTGACCAAACTTCAGTGAGTCTTCTTCTCCACTAGGCCTCCATCTTGGCCTTCTGTGTCCATTCCTGCTGAACCCAGTTTTAGCAAGAACTCTGCAAAGTCACCCCCACACCCTGAATATCTGATCAACCTTGATATCTGATCAAGTTCCTCATCCCCCACTTTGATATCCGAGCATCTTGCCTTCAGCCAGAATCTTATTAAGTGGTTTTAGCAGGAATCCTCTACCCTTGATGTCTCCTCTTAGTAATTTTCCATCCATTGACCCTCTCACTCTGCCTCTTGTCTATAAATCCTCATTTGTCCTTGTTGTGTTAGGAATTGAGCTCAGTTCCATACTGAAGTCCCCTTTCCTCTATGCAACAATACGGAATAAACTCTGTCTTTACCAACTTTAACTAGTGTCCAGCTCTGTTTCTCTTTGACACCATGTAGGAGCTCTCCCCATTACACAGCATCCTTACATTTCTTGTAACACCATTAATTACCCTGATGATAGTAAAACTAGGACTGGACATGCAGAAAGTCAACATTCAAAAAATGTTGTCCGACCGTAACTGAATTGACCGGTATGAAAAATACACTGTGAGGAGTGGTAGAAGTTGTTGTGAAGAAAGGAACACGGGTCATTCTTACTTTCTTCCTCTTCTCCTTCTTCTCATTGATAATGATTTCTTATGCGCCTGTCATTGTTGCTAAACACTTTACTTCTATTATTTTACTTAATCCTCCCTAGAAACCTATGAGATAAGAAGTAAGTAATCTGCATTTTAGGAATGAGGCCACTGAGGCTTAGTTAGTAAGTGATGGGGCCAGGACTCGAGTCGCTTGAGTCTAGAGCTCATTCCCTTAGCCACTCTGCTTTCAGAAGGAGCCAGATGGAGAAGTGGAGACCGTGTGCCCAGCTACACAGAAGCTGGAAAGAGAACAGCATGTTCATAGATCACTGAGAGGCTCGGTACAGGTTGTGGGAAGAGGATAGGGAACCAGGAGGAGCAGTGGTTAAGAGCCCACGCTCGAGAGAGCCAGTACCGCTCCATCTGAATGCTGCCTCTGCTACCTGCTAACCCTGTGAGCTTGAGGAAGTTATTCATCTTCTCCCAGACTCAGTTTCCCCATCTGAACTGTGTTGTATTAGCTATTATTCATATGATTACCATACTTCCTGGATCCCCAAAGGGGAAGTTTTTTTAGTTTGATGTCTCTAAAAATCAAGATGTGTCATATAATCCATATAACATAATCTTTTCAGCTGAAAGGCAAAAGAGAAAGATGCCACCCAGTTGTTTTTGTCCTGAGCGGAGGAAACTAGTCTGCCTAAAAGGTGTTTGTCCATTAACTCATTTGAGTTCTTTGCATTAGTAGCATCACATGCAACTGAATTTTCGCTGAAATGTGAATCTCTAATTGTCACTTAAAGTTCTTTAAAAAAGATTACACTATGAGGACCATGAGACGGTTTGATTATGCAGAAGACTATCACATCCACGTAATGCAATTAGAGACAGGAGACATTGCCTGTGTTTCAGAATAAATCATGAGACTTTTAAAGGTAGTGAAGCATAGCAGGGCTGATTCATGCATCGTGAAGGACTGTCGCTGGGGCACCAGCATCTGCCTGACAAATGCTTCTCCTAGGTTTTCAAGAGAAGCTATTAAACTTCCAACAACATATAATTCAATTAAAGAACAAATGGAAGTATGAATTAACAAGAAACAAATGCAAACAAAACACCTCGAAACGACAGTATCTGTCTCTAAAGAAATTGTGAGCGTGGGTTATGAAAAGCAGCATGTCAAGACCAAACTACACAATTTCCAACAGCCTCAAGAAAATCAGAAGAATCATTAGATGCTGACTGTAAGGAAATGCAGACTCTACCCTCTTGAAAAGCCTTCCTCAAATCAAAATTTAACAGATGTGGACCTATCACTACCTCCTATTCCCTTTCAAATTGTTCTTTGTGAAAGTTAGAAATCTACACATGTGGCACAGAGTCAATTTGTTTGCAGAAGGCAGCTCCACGTTTAAATGAAAGAATCAAACCACAGCACCGGGTCCACGCTCGGAAACATAGATGACCGCATCCTGAGGACCGTGGCCAGGGTTCTAGTTAATTTTACCAGTCCGATTTTAAAATCACTTCAGAAAGCTCTGTGGAGACTGAGAGTAATGCTTAACACTGTTAACAACATCAGTGATCAATGGACAACATTTTTTTTTTCATTTTCTTCAAAAATAAAGGAAGGAAATGAAAAACAAAAATCTATGTCAATGAAACTTTGAAAGTTTCCAATTTAAACGTAAAAGCCAGGAAATGCAAGTTAAGTATCTCAAGGGAACATTAGCTTGTTCATATTTCATGTGCTTCATTTTAAGGTATAACACTTAACAGTATAATTAGCAATCAAAATTATTTTATCTGTGCACTGTGGGTGTTTGATGTTATTATGAGATCCTTGATTTTTGCATTTCCTGACTTCTGTGTTTAAATATATAGCCTTAATGTTGCATTATTGTCGTGTCTTACATTAGTTATTGATGGCTTGTAAATGAAATAGATGCCCTAGCAGGTCTTTCCTACCTCCAACTTCCGTAGATAATTTCTGCAGACACACATTTTATGAACCGATATTACAGAAGCTCTATAAAAACCATAATGGAAAACGACACAGTTCTTGCTGAAATGTATGGTGGTTCTAAAAGGTTTCTCACTTTGTAACAATTATGTTGAATCTCTTTGAAAGGTTGTTACTTGTTTTGCCTCTTTATGTCATCACATCAATTTTACCTCGCGCTGGAAAGATATTTCAAAAATTAAAGCTCCAGGGCAATTCCAACCTATGGAGGGCTTAAATGCAACCTGATAAGGCCTGCATTATGTTGTTTTCTCTAAAATCCACCAAGCCCCCTGGTAAAGGACAGATGGAGTCAGTACTTAAAGGTATGCTAATTGTGAAAATTATTTCTTTCATAATCATCATTTTCCACTGACTCATTTCATTGGCCAATGGCAAAATGATAGTCGTTTAAATGTCAAAAATATTTCTAATTAAAATTTTTACCAACTCAAAACTCTAGCTTTTGAGTATAATAAGTAGTTTCATCAAAAGTAAAAAAAAAAAAAAAAAAAAATCTCCAAAGAGCAGGGATGTCAGGGATGGAAGATTTCTGCCACATCTACTCATCCTCAGGCACCTCCACACCCCCACCCACAATTCAATGGAGAAGAGTAGCAGGATGCAAAATCCCAAACTTCCATTATTTTCCTGTCTACATCCAAACACTATTATACTAAAATGCTCATTTCTCACAACACACTGATAAGGGTTTAGATATCAACAATTTTTGAATCTGAAATTAGAGATATGATGAAAATATCTGTTCGGTGAAAGAGCAGCTATGAGGAAATGACTTTTTGGCCAGATCCTGTGATATTACTGGCACGCTGAGCCCCCGGAACAGCACAGCTGCTAATACAATTCTGGGCCAGTAGTTGACTTGGACACGATGCCTTAATTTATCGATTCAGTCATCTAAGAAAGAAATGCTAAAATTTCTGGTGTTACGTGTTCATATTTTGTAGTTCAATTTCAATCTCAGAAACATTTAGTTCCAATATATGATCATAATATACAATGCAAATGTGTGCAAATATCCTTTCCCTTAAATTCATATTATTTCAGCCTCAGGTAAGAAGTGACAGATGTACCAGATGTACATATTTGAAGGCAGAGAAAAGAAGGTAGGATGTCTCTTTCCTGATCTCAAGCAAATGTTTTCCAACACTTTCCTAACCAATAATTTCTGATTCTGAGGTATATAACACCCTGAATACATTTTCTTGAACTATGATCTATTGCATCTTAATGGGGAAATCAACACCTTTGCAAGAGGGTAAAATGTGTAAACTTCAAAGTCTAAGTTGGTTGTGCAAAGACGGTTACAGCAGGGTCCTCAGAGGAAGATTTCTGAGAGTTCCTCTTGTTGCCAGACTTTTCTTCCAGCATAAAACCAGCAGCACTAATTCCAACGTAGTACCTGAGAGAAGATGGATTATTGCAGAGCAGAGGTCAGCAAACTTTTTCTGCAAAGGGTCAGATAGCAGATATTTTAGTCTTTGCAGGCCCCATACAGTCTCTGTCACATATTCTTTGCGTTTTGTTTGTTTGCTTGTTTATTTGGGGTTTTTCTCTTCAATAACATTTTAAAAATATGGAAACCATTCTTAGCTATGGGCCATAATTTAGCTTGCAGACCATGCAGACCATACATAATTTAACCTGCAAGTCCTGTGATGGAGGAAAGGAAAACACTACCGAATTTAAGTCCCCACAGGTTAAGTATAATTTCCTAGCACAGCAATCCTTTGCTGCCTGACTAAGCATCCAGACTTCTAAAGTAAAATGGTGATCATTTATTTTGCTCACACAACTACAACTTAGACTGAACTCGATGGGGACAGTCACTGCTGTGCCACATGACAGTGTGTGGGAACTGGGGGGTCACCTTCCACAGCGGCTCACTCAGGGCTGGTGAGAAGGTTCAGGCTATTGGTCCTTTGCAGTGGGCTCCTCCATGGAGTTGCTTAAGCTTCCTCCAGCACAATGACTGTGTTCTGAGCGTCCCAGGAGAACAAAGCAGGAGCTGTATTGCTTTTTATACTCAGCTTCAGTACAGCACCTCGGCTGTAGTCACAAGTCCACCCAGAGGCAAGGAGAAGGAACACGGACAGCCCACCTCTTGACAGGAGGAGCATCAAAGAAGGCAATGTGGAATGGGAGACATTGTCATGGCCCTTTTGGAACTGTACAATCTCACAGCACCCAAGCACATTTTTCAAAAAGATGTACTTGTCCCTTGGCACCCGCAGATTAAGTGTGCTCTCCTTGCTTCTAGTGCGGGCAGGTTTGGGCAAAGTTCAGTAAATAAAATATACCTTTATAGCCTAGTCTTAGAGAAGCCTTTGAAGTACTTCATAAAACATTCTGCAAGTCTAATGTATTTAGTTGCAAGATTTAAGTTTGGAAACTAAACTCCAAAGCTTCTTTCACCAAAAAACCAGCAGAGGGTCAGCTTGTGTAAAATGAGTTGTCAAGATACATCAGCATAACAGAAGAGGAGCATATGTCAGATGGATCCTTCCCGTCTGGAGGGTTTCCCAAGGAGACTGAAAATTTAGTTTGTAACTTAGAAAGGACACGGGGTCCCTTTCTGACACTTATGCTTGGGAGTCTCGGCTATCACTAGACGTACGTGTTTATTATTTGAGATGCTTTTCAATTTCAGCAGCTTAAACCTCCCTTTAAATTGCTTTGCTTTGCAACATCCCAATCATCTCTTACATGTTGGGATATTAATCTAGGCACATGGCTGCGAGTGAACAGTCAAGCAGTGTGAGCAAGGAAGAGACAGGCGAGGACGTGCACCACTGCCCATCTCAGCAATCAATTTAGAACACCACAACTTTATCAACTGTTGAGAGATCTACACCCGTCATCGAGACCCATAGCAGCAAACCATGCGCTTCATGTTTGTGGAGCTTCGATTTCATTTTCTCCTGCTCAATTGTGGAGCCGACAAGCTTAATGGAGACATCTGCATCCTCTTGAATGGTTAGGGTAATGCAAACACTGTAAAAACCTGCTGCTTGCTCTAAATATCTGAGCAAGCCAGACTTAACTGAATTGAAGCTTTCAAGACATGTTTTTATGGATTTTAAAACACATATGTCCTATTTCTCAGCAGATTGTGAGTATAGATATGAGTACAAATTGTGGTTACATGCTGTTACAATATTTCCTTTGATAATATGATAGTGCTGACAAATTTTCTAAACCAGAGGACTTAAGGGTAGAAATTAGGTTGGGGTAGAAGTTGGGAATTTGTCTTGAAAATATTTAGAATAGAAAGCACACTGTTCTTACATTGTGTGTTTATTGCTACGGCTTAAAATTTCTTTGTGGGAACAGCACATGGTTTTAACATAGAAGTATATCTATTTGGGGTGGCTTGGGCAAGTCTCATGGAGACGTTTGGGAACTAATTCTCCTCCTCCATCAAATCACGCCTTGGCATTGTGAGGAGGAAAAATAATTTTCCTACTACCATTCTAATTTCTCACTGGGGCCCCTATAACAAAAGACAGATTAACAAGAGAAAAACAAGCAGAAGTTTATTAACCTGCATAACTTCATGTTTACATAGGAGATCCCCAGGGAAAAATGAGTAACTCTTTGACGTGGTTTAGAATTCAGGCTTAAATATCATCTTAATAGGGGAAAGGGAGGGGGGCTGGAGGCCTCTGATGGGACAGTAAATGATTTTTAGGAAAGATGAATGGGCCCTTAGAAGACTAGATAGGAGATATGATAGCCTGTGACAAAGTTTGTGTGGGTGTGGTGTCAACTCCTAGTCTCCCCTCCTGTGATGAGTCAATCCTCCCTGAGTGGTGTGGACTGATGAAAACTGAGTTCCTTTTAGAGTATCTGCCTTTAAGCAGATAAGGGGAATTCAGACAAAGCCTCTCCCTGCATTTGCTGTTTTTCAAGTGCCTACAGCTCAAAATAATCAATATAACAAAGGTGCATATTTTGAGGTGGCGTGTCCTGAACTCCTACAGTCATAGTTTGAGCTGGCATGTTATGCCACGCTTCAGCATTAACTCTGAAAACTGATAAACTTGCCAATATAACCAGGAGGGTGTGACAAATTAAATAACCCTTTCGGCCTCTTTTACAAGCATCACTTCAGAAGGCTTCCTCAAGTCCAAAATACGTTTACATTTTTTTAATATCCAGTATACTATCAACCCTACCATCATCACATGATGCAAATAATTCCTAATAATTCCTCTTCAATCAACATCAGAAAACCACGACACTCAAGATCTCATCTAAGAATGTAATTGTTAACTTTCAGTTGCATTATCTAAAGGCCTGGCAAGAGAAATGATATTAAAAGTGACCATCTGAGAACATGTCATCCATCAGGTTCTCGGGTTATATATTAAACCCAGTTTTATCTTTGAATCAAGTTATAGAACCAGAAAGCTATATAAATGAACTACATTAACCTAGACCCATGCAGAATCACTTTCCCTGAGTTATGTCTCAATATTCAGCCCTAAATTTATACCTAGAGTCCAAATGAGAAAGAAACATGAAGCATGCTGCCATGGTACCATAAAATCAAGGTAGAGTTACTGCCTTTTAGATTATTCAGGGCCTTCTACATTGAAATTTTTTGAATAGGAAATACAACGTTTCCTTTTTGCTGTGGCTTGAGGTTGCTTGGGCATGGCAAGGACGTGGTTTAACCTAGAATCTCTGTTCAGTTAAGGTAGCTTGGAGGAGTCTGATGGGAAGTAATGGGACCTAAAGCTCCACACCAAGAAGTAATAAATTTCTTTTAGAGTTTAGTACCTAGGAGGACCTCTGAGTCAAGATGACAGGCCAACCATATGTGCTTATCATTTTTGCCTCTAGAAAATTCACTAAATTAATTGTACAGGAATAAAACATAAGAACTTAAACTGAGTAGTGGCCATCTCTCCTATATCAGGGCATAACAACTCCATTTTTATTTCTTAGGGACCAGGCTTCTTCATTCACTTAGTTACCTGCCTGGACCGTATGGGCATTTGAGTGTGGGGCCTGTGTCCACAGCAAGGAAAGATTCACCAAGGGGAGGTAGTGCAACAGAAATGATGGTGTGGGGCAAAGAAGCCACTGCTCGGGAAAGTAACTTTGGAAAGAGATACGGCTGAGGGTGGAGGTTGGGATTTCTAAACACCAAGACAAGGGTAAGACGTAGGGGTAAAAATAGGAACATTAATTACAAGTCAAGCTCCCACATTTCTCTATCATGATCTGGCAGCAAGATATCTATTGCTCAGACCAAAAAATTAAAAGTCTCTGCTCTAAAGGATTTCCTGAGTGTCAGAAAGATTGTCTCAAATTCTGACACTCATTAACAGTTGTAACAGTGACATACCTGCCCAATTATTCTAAAGTAAACTTATCAAAAGTCCCAACTATGTGCTGAACTTCAATGTATTTTATATTGTTTTATTTTTAGATCTGAACTAGCAACAAAGAAAAATGAGATATTTGAGACAAGCCTGCAACATGAAATAGAGAGACTAATGTTAAACAGAAAAATGTTGTTCCAGAAGAAATTGACATAATTTAGGAAGCAGAAGAGAATATTAAAACCATGAGAATAATATCCTCAGAAATAATTTAGTATATAAGGAAATAAAGATGATAAGTAGATAAATAGACAGACAGATGGTTAGATAGATATATTGTGGGGGAATCCAATAATATAAAAAATAAATTTTAAAAAGATAGCTTTGAAAAGTTAATAAAAATCATTGAGATAATACTTTAAAATATTACCAAAAAACTAGAAAAACTGGGCAGAAAATTAGGAAAAACATAAAAGATATAGAGAGTATATCAATCCAAGAAGACCAACGTCCAACCAGCTAACGTTGAGATGATCAGACCAGAGTGGACAGAGATAAGAAGGTCACCAAAGGAAAAATGAGTGAGAATTTCTCAGTACTGAAAGACACAATCTCAGGATTGAAACAACAGACTAAGTGTTCAACATAATCAATGGAAAAATCCCTACATCTAGACACTTTATTGTGAAATTTTGGAGTGCCAAAGAAAGAGAAAAAGTTCAAAATGCTTCAGGGAGGATTAAAATGTACCTACAAATGCAGGGAAATAACCAGCAGAAGACTTATCAATACTGGATGCTAGAAAATGATACAGTAATTCCTCCAACATAGGAGAGAAAATGACTCTTCACCCAAAGGGAAGTCCCAGAACTATAGCTTTGAGTCAAGCACCAGTTAGACGGTTAGAGCAGGAAAAGTAGCTAGCGATGAGGCTAGCGGTCTCTGAGAAAAGGGCCAAGAAAGAATACCTAATAGAACAATTTTTTTTTAAATGATGACAGGATACAGAAGCAAATAGCAAAGAAATGGAAGCAGGGCATTTCAATGTACAAAAGCCTGATTGGCTTTTCAATTTATTATTCTTACATAGAATAATGTGAAAATGTCTATTAGCTATCAAAATTTAAAACTAATTTAGAGGCAAAACACAGAAAATATGGTTGTAAAATGGCATATGTTTTCATCAACCTTGATCATGAAAAAGTAAAAATGACAGAAGTTGGAAGATGCAGGAGAGTGGATGAGAAGGGCGTGGTGCTAACATCCTCATCTTACAAAGTGAGGAGTCGAGATACAGTTCGTAGTTAATGTACAAGAAAAAATGAGGCAAAAATATAAATTAAAATTAGAAAAGTAGCCAGTAGAGGATTGAAAAATAATAATGTAATTTAATGGAAAGATGGAGGAAATGACGGGGGAGAGTAAATGGCTAAACCCTTGCTATCACGGCAGAAAATAAATAGAACATGTCAAAAAACAATTCATCAAGAAATAACAGCATAATCATATTACTTAGAAATTCTAAGATGACAACTGAGACAAACAGCTGAAAGAATGAAAAATGGATATTTCTGGAGAGGGAGAGTAGAGTAGGTAAGGCTTGTTTTCATTATAAATAATTCTGCATAACTTTATTTTTTAAATGTGCACATATATCTTCGATAACTTAAAAAAATAAGATCAATTAAATACTTATAACTTCCAAAATGTAATAATAAAAGTGTTAATGTTTAATGTATTGACCTCTTAAGTATTATGGTTTCAATTTGTCTCTCTTATACCCATTTACTGCTGAAGCCTAGCTTTGGGGCTATGAGATCTACAGACTATTTTTCAGATATCGTCTTATGCAACTTACTTCTAAAGTATCTAGGAAAACAAACAACCTCTTAGGTTCTGAAATGGTTGATCAAAAATAAGTTTCCAACAGTAAATATATCTCCCCTCAAGAATTTTACAAACTATTTAGGAGGATACAAATATAAATTCACCTACAATGAAAGAATGAAAAATACTTTTAAGTGTATTGATAGAATTATAGAATGAGGAATAACCCAGTAGGTAGTCCCTGGAGGAGACCTTCTCAAACCTGGCCACACAACAGAATCAACTGTATTTGAAAAAATAACTCCCTGGAGCCCATCACCCAGGCACGGGTATTTCAAAAATAACATCCATCTGAATTTAAATTTCCGCCAAGGGTGAGAACCACTGACCTAGAGAGAGAGGCTATTTCTTAGTGTTTCCATAAGATACCCTTTCCTAGCATTTCTGGGGTAATTTACGTCCCTTGGGAATCAGGAGAAAAATCAGTCGAGAAATGGAAAAAGTATGAAAATTCTCTTGCAAGAATTAAAAGGTAACAATCAACATAGAGACACCACTGGTTCAAAGGAAATCTACTAGTTGAGTGGAAAGTGGAAGCAGGGAACAGTGACAGGAGACTCCAAGGCTGAGGTCGATGTTCCTGGGAATTGAGCAAGGGCAGGAGGCGCGTTTCCTGATCTCATTGGACGGCATGGTCTGTGGCCACGGCCATGTTGTAAGCATGTATTCATAGCCCTGTTGCTACTAACAATGAGCCATGCTTACAAATAAAGTAAATATTAACAATTTATACACAGAGTACAATTTAAGCAAATCCTCTGAGTACTGTCCTAAGAAATAACACATTTAAGAAACAAAATAAGTCCTCACGTTGGCAGTTTCAGCAAGTGATCCTGTGCAGTGAGTGATGTTAACCTTGCTAGGATTCAGAATGTCACATTGCTGAACGTAACCCAGTACTTCTCACTGGTGTTTACCAGTGTCTGAAAGTGCACGATAGGCTGTAGTACTTTGTAAATGCTACTAAACTTAATATTTCATTTGTAATAATTTGTTTAGATATTTATAAAGACCATGGAGAATGTTGGAAATATTTTAAGGATCATTCATGATTTGTAGAATTCCCAAGAATTCCAATTTCTCATTGGTAAATCCCAAAGATTAATACCTGTCAGGAATTTGGAAACATTATTGTTAGTGGTGTGGTGTGGTCTGCGACTCCTAGCGACCTCGTGGACAGCAGAGGGAACCCTGCCCGGTCCTTCTGTGCCATTCTCTCCCCTTCCAGAGTTCTATCAAGGCTCTACTACTGTTCACAGGGTTTTCATGGCCAATATTTTCGGAAGTGGGTGGCCAGGCCCTTCTTCCTAGTCTGAGTCTGGAAACTCCACTGAAACCTGCCCACCATGGGTGACCCTGCAGGTATTTGGAATCCCGGTGGCACAGCTTTCAACATCACAGCAACATGAGGCCTCTACAGTATGACCACCGACAGATGGTGGTGTGCTTCCCTGACCAGACACGAACCAGGGCTGCAGCCGAGCGCTGGATCCTAACCACTAGACCACCAGGGCTGGCTAAGAGTAAAAGCACTTAATATTAAAAACATTAGTACAGGGGCCGGCCCCGTGGCCCAGTGGTTAAGTTCACCCACTCCGCTTCCGAAGGCCAAGGCTTTGCCGGTTTGGATCCTGGGCGCGGACATGGCACCACTCATCAGGCCATGCTGTGGCAGTGTCCCACATAGCACAACCAGAAGGACCTACGACTAGAATATACAACTATGTACTGGGGGGCTTTGGGGAGAAGAAGAAGAAGAAAAACAAAAAAGATTGGTAGATGTTAACTCAGGTGCGAATCAAAAAAAAAATTAGTACAGAAAAAAAGTTGGGAATCTTATTTTCTTTTCTCAAACATTAGCAATAATGTAACCTACTGTGTTCATCCTGTCACCTTGCCCATCAGGAATCTGCGAGCTAAGTACTTCAATTAGTTGCAGTGAACATCATTAGGCATTTGTTCAGCCTCATTGTTTGACCCTCCTTTTTATTATTCATGTGTCGATAGTTCTGCTTCAACTGTTTATCCTATTTCTGTTTTTCATGGTAAGCCACCTGAGTGGAGTGCTAAGGAGCAAACACTCATTACTGAAAACATATAATGTTCCATACAGTTTCCATGTTTTACTTAACACTCACAATAAGCCTATGAGGTTTGTATTATTATTCCCATTTTTCAGATGAGAAAATAGATTCAGATGGCTTTAATGAATTTACAAAGCAAATTAAAGCAAATTCTTTGAGAATCCAGAGCTGGAATTTAAACCTCAATGTTTCTTACTACAAAGTCCATTCTTTCTACTGTGCCACACACCATTTTCCTTTCCTTGGAACTGCAGCTACTCCCAGAGAATTGATAAAGGATGTTTTACCTGACTGTGATTATGGCATTATTAGAGCAGATAAACTCTCTCGCTCTCACACACACACAGACACACGCACTCAAACTGGAGTCCAAAAGATGTGTGAGCAAAGACAAGATGCAGGAAAAGCAAAACATTCCCACGACAGGCTCTGAGCCCCACCTGACTCCTGCGACAACAACATTTTGGCTCACTCTCAAACCAACCTAGGAAACATGCATAAATGGACAGTAGGCCCAGGGTACCAAGCAAAGCCAGACAGAGGGTGAGGGGCCTCCCCGGTTATACCCTCTGAAATCAGAGCTGGAGGACTAAGATGCACCATAAAATCAGAAGTTTCTCCAAATTTTGGCCTATGAGAAGACTGAAATTTTCTTCAACTGGCTCTACAGAGCTGTGGATCTACCCAAAAAGAACGAAAATCGGAAAATTTATCTCGCTGCTGCTATCCTGCCAACACTGAATGAGATTACTAAAATTTGTGAGGGGGCAGTTAGAATGGGTGAATGTGCAAAATTAAACTGCCAATAAATAAATCTGAAATGTTGTTAAGTGGGTAGGGACTACGAAATACAAATTTTCTACAAATGAAACTTCTCCAAACTCTGACTATTATGGTCTCTTTCCAGGGACAGAAAAGGAAAGAACATTCACATACCTTCAATTATCCTTCACATTACTGGAAAGATACTGTAAGGTAGGTATTAAAGCAACTTGCTAACTATGATAATGATATAATCAAAGTGAATGCTATTAAACAAAATGGAACATTATAAACTATTGTAATTAGACAAGCACAATTTAAATAATCCATAAAAGATCTTGAAAACGATAAAACTATTCTCATAGGGTTTACAGCTCCATTTGCTCCTTTTGCCCCCTAGCTGGTAAATTCATCTGGCTACTTATTTATGTATTAAAGTGCTTTAATCAAGGGAACTGCTCCCTTGTCATGTTTCATTAAAGGTGGTCTTGCGCTGAGCACAACAGAAGGAGGGCATGACTGTGTGGCATAGCTCCCCTACGATTAGACACTCACTAAAATGAAATGACTCCACCGCTGATTAAATAGATTTTCATAATTAAATAGGCTTTACTTAAACTAGTAAAACTGGCAAAAAATATGTTCTTTTGCTTTATTCAGTATTAGCAAGTCCCTGTTTTCATCCTCGATTATTCATCTGCTATTTCTAAACATTTTTTTAAATTTATGATTAGTTTTTCCTATATTCAGAGCAATTATATTTTTGAAAGTACAGTCATGAGCCGCATAATGACATTTTGGTCAACAACGAGCTGTATATACAACCGTGGTCCCTTAAGATTAGTACCATACAGCCTAGGTGTGTAATGGGCTATGCCATCTAAGTTTGTGTAGGTACACTCTATGATGTTCACACAACAACTAAATCACCTAACGTTGCATTCTCAGAATGTATCCCAGTCGTCAAGCGATGCGTGACTTTACTCCATAAGGAAGGCTCAAGTAATCATTTTTATTGGCTCCTCTGAAAAGTGGGTCAAGACTATCCTTTCATTTGCCCATGGAGAAGAGGGTACCCTAAGTTTAAGTAAATTGATCAAGGTCCAATTATAAGAATAATTTATGAATGGATGTTTTTAAATTCCAGAATGCTATTGCCGGGGAGGAGACTCCCCTTTCTACTACCCTACTTGTGTTCTTCTGGCTGGATTAACAATGAAATTCACACAAGACCAGATTAACAGGAGAAAAATCCAGTTTAATACCTACATTTTGGAGATCATAGAGAAATGATGCTCAGAGAGTAAACAAAGCAGGCAGGATATGCATCTTTTACACAGAGAAACAATAAATTTGTGAAGAATGACGGGACAAAGGGACTTGGATTGAGGTAGTAATTAGTGAGGAATTTAAGCAGAGTTTGGGCTTGAGGTAGTAAATTAGTAAGGCTTGTTTACACAGGGTTCTCGGCCGATTCCCCAGCTCTGGAGATAAGGATGCAGGGAGAGCACTTTCACGTGGGAGATTCATTTCCTGCTTTCAGGGGAACAGAGACAGGAGGGTCTGAAAGCCCTTTTTTGCTTCTCATGTAACTTTAATTCAAAATAATCAATCAATATGCTATTGTGGGATATTTTGGGGTGGCTTGCCCTAGACCCAACATTATCAAGGAGTTTAAAAGAAAGCATTCTGTGAAATGAAGGTATTTCATTAGTCCTTTAATGAAGATGGCTAGCACGCTGTCTCATAAGAACCAAGAAGGTAAAAATGGCCAAAAGGTACGAAAATATGAGGAATTATAGGATTAATAACCAAATAAACTTTTAGCAACTACAAAGACCTGAACTGAAATACATTTCCTTCCATGTGGCCTTGGTTTGGTTCAGGAGCCACACCCTTGCATGGACTCCATACGTGTTACTCATTAAGTAGCTTTGTAAGTTAACTTACAGAGCACATCATATATAACTTGCATAGCTCCATCAGTGTTGTCAACTTTGGCACATACAACCAGAGATTATTTTGTTTAATTATTCATATTGCCAGGGATAATTAATAAAATAGTACACAGTGAAAGACCTCTCAGATGTTGTGAAGCTGTGGCTCACCCATCTAGAGTCAGACTCCAGATTTCAGTCTGCTCCTCATAACACATCTCAGAGAAATCTTGATGACGCTGTAAGGAAAACACCCTCTTAATTTCATCTCCGAAATGAGCCCCAATTCTTCTGTGGGCAATTACAGCCAACTGAAGGTCGTGTAAATTATTGACAAGAAGTGTTGAATTGCTGTAACCCAGACCCTGTTCAGTAATTCTCTGGTCAGGTTAAAGTGAGCACCGAAATTGGAAAGAGAAGAAATAGAATGAAGTTCACACAAAAAAAAACAACTGAAAGTTTTGTAGATCATTCATTCACTTGTCCCATGAATATTTATTGAGTGTCTGTTTTGCACTAGGCACAGACTAGGTGCCAGCAATAGCCTGGAGAGAGAAAATAGGCACGGCCGCTGCTTTGGTGGATTTACCTTTGAAGGCCAGAGAAATAGTCTTTCATCCCGTGTAATTACTTTTGAAATTAGGAAGAGAGAACAGATATAATGAAGATAAAATTTCACTGCTCTTCCTTCCCCTTTCTCCCTAGTCATCAGATTCTGAGGCTCTAAATCCAGTCGGCGTGGCCTCTGGCAAGCTTCTTAACTTCTGTGTGCCTAGTGTCATCAGTAAAATGGGAGAAATAATGGCACTTATCTTAAAGGGTTATTGAGAAGACTAAAAGAGTTAATCAATGTAAAATACAATATAGAATAATGTGTGGCACGTGGTAGGACTTAGTAAAATGCTAGTGTAATAGTTATTATGATTTTTATTACAATTTCTCTGACTTGTATCCTTAAGTAGTTAAAGCAAAATTTGTCAGAGAATGATATCTCATTATTACAGTGACAACAACCTCTCAATGTTACAAAGTCCTGGTCAGTAAAGACTAGGTCATTAGTGAAAACCCTATATCAGGGATCTTAGCACGTGCAGGCTAGGTTTTACCCATCCTAGGATTGGGCACATCTGCTCTGGATAACTGGTAACACGTAACAGCCTAGGTTTATTTGCCCAGGGGACTGAAAAGTACTTTCAGGGGCAAAAAGCAACTCATCCTTAGAAAAGCAAGAGCTGGGCGCACACATTTGGTGCAAGGCTACTGCGCCAGGAAGAGGATGGCAGGGTGATGCTGAGCACTGCCAGCATCTCGCTCAAATTGCTCTTTGGTCCAGCCCTCGAGTTCTTGCTCCAGTCTTAGAATGGAGTACCCTAAAAGGAAGAATAAAAAGTAAATTTCCTTCCCCCCCAGTTGGACCTCTATGAGACAGTTCGTGTCAGCATTATCAGCGTCAGCAAATCCCTCTGAGACACGGGTACGCACTATGGACAGTAGACTGGGCCTTAGTAAGCCTAACTGGCCCAGGCTTTTGGCTCTAGAGCCCACAGGAGCTCCTCCACAACAAGCCAACTGAAGAGGATGCCCACGGAAAGGACTGCAGGGTGACCCAGAGCACTGGTTTTCAGAGGTCATGTGAAGCTTCCCCCTTGGGAAACCCAGTGCATTTGGGTGAAGAATCTGAGCATTTCTAGATGTTCTGCAAAGCAGGCATTAGCTTTTATCCTCATAAACAGCTCATTTGTGTCTGTTATTTTGACGCTGTTCTTACCCCTCAATTTGTGTGGGTTTAGGATATTCTAATTCTACTGCTCTTTAAAAAGCACTTTAGAACTTTTTAATGGATAAACATTTTAAAAATGTATTATCAAAGTGTTTCAATTCCTACTTATAGTTTGGAAGCAGCAACATTTTTCTGGCTAATTTTCAACCGAGAATAAATCTCACTTCCTTTTCTGGGAAGTAAGGAGCGCTTAGAGTCGTTTTCGTAGAAGACAAAGTTTACTGTCATAAAGCAATTCCTGCAGCATTTTTGGTACACTGATAATACTACTTGTAATTTGGGTTGTGCTTTAGTCACTATAAGCACAAAAGATAGTGCTTTCTAACATTTGTCTCCAGGGTTATAGAAATTAATCCAGGAGACAGACTCCATCCTTAAGCAAGCGATGGCTACTTCTACACTAGGGGGAGTTTGAAAGTTAAAATTAGACACTCTCAGCTCAATGCGTAGCTTTTGGTGTCCTGCTAAACTGAATGATTTTAAGTAAGTAAATTTTGAACAAGGCCATGCTGAAATATGTTTCCCAGTGAGCTCTGTCCTCCAGAGAATTTCATACATTTGAGAACTACCTACTTATTGTGATGAAAGTTGTTATTCAAACCTTGATTAGAATTCATTTCGGAAATTCGTTTTCAGAGCTAATTTACAAACTACACAAAACACCACACCCATCCATATAAATTATCTGATCCCCTCCTCAGAAGCGCAGGATCCACCGAAGAATAACTGCTGGTGATGGGTGTGTTAATCAACTCAACAGGGGGCATCCTTTCACAGTGTATATGTACATCAAATCACCACAAAGTGCACTTCAAATATCTTACAACTTTATTTTTCAATTATACTTCAATAAAGCTAAAAGAAAAAAAAGAGAATGACCTCTGCTGAAGTTTTTCAGGAGGAAATTCCCCAAAGGATGTGGCTAATGAGAGCTGCAGCAATGTCTTGAGCAATAATAAGATAGTGACAATACGTTTATCATCTCCTGAGCAAGAAGCAAGACTCTCGTTTGTACAAGTTTAAAAATGTGTGTTACAGAATACATGTAATTTGCATATTTCCATCAAAAATGAGTTTCAGCAAGGCCAAATCAAGAAATTGTGTTTTGGAGTTGATCATTTTGAAAATTATGACCAAACAATTCTAAAAATAGGCAATTACTTTATACCAGCCTTTTGTAAACTCTTTTTCTGTGATTGAGTTTGTGGCTGAGTATTTTCTGGTATAAGAAAAAGTCAGACCAGTGGCATTCCACTAGCCACAGCTTCCTCTCCACAGCCCTTCTTGACCTCAGGTTTGGTGTGTTGGATTTTGCTATCGGGTTGTCTATACATGGTGGTCTGCGTATAGGTAAAACTGTTATTTCCTGGGTAGCTTGAGTTGGTTTTAAGTTTAAAAATTTTCTTTTACTTCTAAAAATCCTGATATAAATAGACCCCAGTAGGCTAAAACTCAAGCTGAAGTTATCTTTTATCAATATATTAGATGAACTTCTCAATCACTCTTAATGGGAAAGTGATTTCCTCAACTGGGATACAACGTAGGTACTGACCTGTGTCAGTCAGGAATTCAGAAAACCAAATTCCTATGAAAGGCATGTTTTCTTAGAAAGGGGCCCATTCACAAAGGACCTGAATAGAGGTTTTTCCAAATAAGACATACAAATGGCCAAGAAGTACATGAAAAGATGCTCAGCATCACTAATCAACAGACAAGTGCCAATCAAAATCACAATGAGCTATTACCTCACACCTGTTAGAATGGCTATTATCAAAAAGACAAGAGATAACAAGTGTTGGTGAGGATGCGGAAAAAGGGAACCCTTGTACACTGTTGGTAGGAATGTAAATTAGTGCAGCCACTATGGAAAACAGTATGGATGTTCCTCAAAATAATAAAAATAGCACTAAAATATGATCCAGCAATTCCAGTTCTAGGTTTATACCCAAAGGAAATGAAATTACTATTTCAAAGAGATATCTGCACCCCCACATTCATTGCAGCATCATTCACAACAGCCAAGACACGGAAACAACCCAAGTCCCCATCAGTGGATAATGGATAAAGAAAATATGGTGTGCATGTGTGTGTGTGTATATATATATATACATAAACACACACACACACACGCGCAATGGGATATCATCATCCATAAAAAAGCCATAAAAAAGAAGGAAACCTGCCATTTGCAACAGTATGGATGAACTCAGAAGCATTAAGCTATGTAAAATGTCAGACAGAAAAAGACAAATGCTATATGATCTCACTTATCTGAAGAATCTAAAAAAAATTTAAACTAATAAAATTGAACTCATAGAAACAGAGATTAGATTGGTGGTTGCCAGTGGCCAAGGGGTGGGGGTTGGGGGGAATGGAGAGATATTGGTCAAAGGGTACAAACTTCCAGTTATAAGATGAATAAGTTCTGGAGATCTAATGTACAGCATGGTGACTATAGTTAACAATACTGTATGATATGCCTGAAAGATACTAAGAGAGTAGGTCTTAAAAGTTCTCGTGAAACACACGCAAAAAATGGTAACTATGTGAAGTGATGCGTGTTAACTAATCTTATTGTGGCAATCAGCTCATAACATACATGTATATGAAATCATCACGTTGTACATCTTAAACTTACACAATGTTATATGGCAATTATATCTCAAAAAAGCTGGAAAAAGAAAGGGGTCCATTCATGTGTAATAGGAGAGAAATAATAACTTGGGCATCAGGCACAGTTCTTGGATCAGACTCTTTGACCCAGAGGTCTGGTGCGTAATAGCTTTATCACAAACACCACACTCACCGCCATTTTCCCACAAAAGTCATTCGATTCTGGCTGCACACACAAAAGCAGAGGATGGCCACACCAGGGATAATCCACTATGGACATATGGAAGGTATGCAGCCCCCTTATGATCAAGAATGAAGCAGGGGCTGGAAGACCACCAAAAGCAAACAGCTTCCCTTCTCTCTGCAGGCATATATGTAAAATAAATCTTTCCTGAAATGGTGATCACTGTTTCATATTTTTTTATTTCTCCTTCCAATAAAATTAAATTAATGTACATCCAGTTACTTATGAGACTAAGTTCTTACTGCCTCTCGAAGGCTAGTTTACTATTTATGAATGTGGTTAGCTGTTGTGCTTTTTACATCTCTTTAATGGCCTTAATAATGGGGAAGACATTAGCAGTTACTGTGTTTTCTCCATTTAGTGGGCTTTATCTTAGACTCACCCTGGGGTGGGGTGGGTGGTGAACTGACAAACAGACCCATCCCTGTGCTCCCCACTCTATTCTCCTCCAATGGCTGGTAGGAGTGTAGTTTCTGCTGCTTTTAACACGGCAGCCCCTGTGAACTGTGCTGTTCATTGGTTGACATGCTGATCTGGAGTGAAAGTTTCATGAGGTCTAGTGTAGAGTGTCATTGGCTATTCTATCTCATACCTTTGCGTAGTTCTCACTTCATCTACTTGATAGTGGTATTGAATCATAAATCACTTCTGTTGCATTCTTAACCAGGATTGGATCCTGTCTGCAGATTTCTGACATGACATGGTGATGTGTAGATGTCCTCAGTGTTACTAGGCTGCCATGGAGCTTTAGTCCTTGGCTCTGTGTTTGGACCGTTTCAGTAATGACGTAAACAATGTGAAAAACAGGAGAGTCAGGCAAAGTCCCAGGTCCCCTCCCATTATCTGAATGATCTGGTCAAGATCTGTAACTGCTCTCAATCTTGGTTTCCTCATCTGTAAAATAATTAAAGTCATTCTCTGCCTCATAGTGTGGTTGTGGGGATGGACCCAGTTCATACAGTCAAAACATCCAACACATGGTAAAACTTAACACATGGTAGAACCATTAAATATTTTTAATTTCACAACTACTGATATATCCATAAATTGACAAATTCTATACAATTAATTTTATAATTACTAATATATTGATAAACTAGTAAACTCTATAACTTTAATTCATTATGTTTCCTCAACAGTCACCTAACAGATGAAAAATTAAGATAGCATTTTCTTGAATATGCTTTTAGAAGATTGCTGTTAATATGTGTAATGTAGCAGAGAATAGAAATAATTCAGAATAGAAAGTAATTCATAGATATGTCTAGGTATCAACACATGAATCCCACAAATGCTTAGTTTTATGAAAAGCAACCTTGACTTAGAACCCATTATGGCGGCAATACACACATAGCCGTTGTAAACAGAGGATCAAGCTTCTAATTCCAGAAATGAGTTTGCTTCTGTATCATCTTAAGGCATACTTTTATATTTTCTGGTACCATATTTCAATGATACCAGTTTTTACAAGTTTTTTAAATTTTTAATCTTTCTATAATATTGAAATTATATATAATATTTTAAATAAATACAATTATCATATACATATATAATTATAATAATTTGGGATAATTGGAACATATTGCAGACTTTGTCAATCTAATAAATACATCTTAGGTCATTTTCATGAATACATTTTTCAAAATTATGAAAAATAACATTCCTTGTACAAAAAAAACGAAGCAGTCAATAGACTGACACTCCATCCAATTCCCTCTGCCAGCATATTCTCAGGGCTTCCTGAAGAGAAGATTGCTGTATCCTTCTGGAAAAGTTTTCTTTTATTGGGATAACTTTCCTCCAACTTATACAGTAACTTAGGCAGCTAAAAATCTACAACTGTAGACTTGAATTTAAAGAAAGAGAGCTGAGTAACAAGACAGACTGAGACGATGCTCAGGAAGATGGACAGTTCTCCTGTTCTGAATGAAGGATAAAGATGTTTCTGAATCAAATTTTCATTCCAGGAAGCGTTCAAGGCCTTGCCCACCCAGCAAATATGCATCTTTGACTTTGGTGAAGAATGGTAGCCGCTGACACTGGGCATTATCAGAGATGGGGGACTCAGGAAAGCACAGTTGTGGATTAAGACTGTGAGATAAGAGCAGCAGGGAAGAGCTAAGTGGGCTTTTTCGACGATTCTATTCTTTGATGAGTTTCATAAAAAGAAGTCCATCTCTATCTCAGTAATACATTCAAATTGCTATGAAATATAATCAGGGTCTCAGCATATGAGCTAAGGTGTGTGTTCCATATCTAACACCTGACTGGCGTGATATAGTTGTTTACTCACAGGAAGACAGTCAAGTGAGAAATGGTGGTGATGGGACCTGACACAAAACCCACAAAGCGAGGAACAAGCTTTGAGGCTGGCAGAGTCTGAGAAAGCAGGGCTTGGTGGCCAAGGGATCATGCAATCTCAAGCACAATTGGGGTAATAAGTAAGCACTCAGTTTCCAAGGAATATGAAATGTGACAATAGGTGGGTGAAAAACAGCACAGAGAGAATCCAGGAGGTATTGATATTCTAAAATCCAGATTGGCATTGGGTGTTAGGGACGCCTGCAGGGTGTTAGGAGCTAGCCTCCATCCCCACGAAGGAAGCAAGTCTCTCAGGACTTACAGGGTCTTTGGAGAAGATGCAGGATTTTATCACAAAATGTGAAATGGCGATCAGTGCAGAAGCCCAGTACTGTAAACTGAGGCACATAGAGTGATCCCGGATTCTGGAAATCAGGTACAACAGACCCGTTCTCTGTTAGAAGCAAGTGAGATGTAAAAGCCATGTGAGAGTCCAAGTCAAGAGGGAAACGGCAGACGTTCCAGATAAGTTTTGCAGCAAGAACAGCTCAATGACTGTATCCTCAGTCAGAACAGGAAGGAGGGTGATCCAATGAAAAGACCCAGTCAAACTGGAATGGGTAGGTTGGAAATCCCTAAATTCTTTCCTAATTACAACACATTTTGTTTTGCTTTGTTTTTCGTGAGGAAGATTGGCCCTGGGCTACCATCTGTTGCCAATCTCCCTCTTTTTGCTTGAGGAAGCTTGTCACTGAGCTAACATTGTGCCAATCTCCCTCTAATTTTTGTATGTGGGACACCATCGCAGCACAGCTTGACATGCAGTGTGTAGGTTCACACCTGAGATACGAACCTGCAAACCCCAGGCTGCCGAAGCAGAGCACCAAGATAACCACTACACCACCAGGCCAGCCCCCCGCAACATGTTTTGATCAAGGAACCATCTGGGAAGGTAAGCATGGTATCTAGGGATTGAGCAATCTGAGGCAAACGGGGTAAATTATAGATCTGAAACGCCAAGGGCCTGTACGTGGCAAGATCAGTGAGTCACCTGTGGAGAAGCTGGGGCAGGCAGAGGCAGGGGGATTGGGATGTGAGTCCATGTAGATGGTGTGACACCTACATGGAGACACTGTGTGCAGAGAGGGAGGAATACATCACCTGAGAATACGGGATAGAACAATGACTTTGTGTAAGTTGAGAGGAGAAAATTCAAAGGAAGCTGAGTTCTTAAAAAAGAAACAGTCTCAGCTTCAGAGCTTCAATCATTCTTAAAATAAGTCACAGCAGACCTCTGACATAAGTGCATGTGGATATAGTGCAAATACATTCTCAGTTTGCTTAAGAGCTGTGGCATGCAGGTATTGCCTCTTCCCTTCACAAGCCTGTTTCTTGGTACACTTGGGCTATCATTTCCATCTTATAGTGAACTTGGGGCTTTACCACATTCTCAGGGTCTCATTGGTGTGACTATGTGTGTGGGGGGGTGTGTAAAGCTGGAGAGAGAAGCAGAGACTGCTATCATATGTAGCATTTTATCTTCCATAATTTTTGAGAATAAATTGATCCTATTTTTAAAAGTAAGCCTGTGTATTAATGGTTGTACCTCAATATTAATGATCAGAGCAACAAATCCATGCCTGACGGTTGAGACTGAGAGACCGCGATGAAATCAAAGTGGGCACCACCATGTAAGCATTTTGAAAGGAAGAGAACTTCATTGTATTTCAGTGGAATGCTTACCTTATTTGCCCCTTCTAATTAAAGCACAGAGAAAGAGGGGCAATTTTTTTTTTTCCAAATTGCTGAGTTCTCATAACCAATAATGCGACAGTAGTCATCATTTGAGAAGATGGAAGGATTCAAAATTCAATGTTTTTTTTTTCTAACTTAAATGTGTCTCTTTGCATAATGGCATCTTTATTTTTATCCATATCAATATTTATTTTTGATATCTATGTCCTCCCTTAAAAATATAAATATTATGTTTTATCATTATTATTAATGTGCTATTGACCATTAAGAGATTATTCAAGTTCTTATACTTAGAGGCCTTTCTTTTTATAGAATATGCAGTTTCTCACCCAAAAGTGCTTAAAAAATAACAGATTTGTACAAATGTAACAAAAAGGGGCGTAACCAAAGTTTACAAAAGAAAGAGGTTATTTATTTTAAGGTGAAATGTGAAGGGAGATGAGAAAAATGCTGATTGAGGTGCTGATATACAGGAAAGTATCATATTCTTTTAATTTAAAGTAAATAAATACGCATTTAGTCATAGTGTAATCTGGAATGAGAAGAGAATATTAGGAGAGAAACTGAAGCTAATACTATACATTTCCTTTAAGAAATTAGAGAAAGTTTGAAATGAATACTAAAATATATCCAGTGAAGCTACATAACAGATACTAGATCAGAATCCCAGTATTTCCTGGAATTGGAGGCAGAGTCTCCAGTAACATCTTCAGAGAGAAGAGTCGAAATGAAAATATGCCAGAAAAGTTATACAAGAACTTAATCACACCACAGCGTAAATTCAATAAAGGAATAAGCATAGATTAAAAGAATAATTATGGCAAAAAGCCTAAGAGCAGAAGAAGGAGAAATTCAAAGTGAAGGCAAATTTCATCTACTTTATCACTTTGTCCTGAGCTGGCCCAGATAACCTGGAACCCAGGGACCTTGAGGAAAAATTTGCAATAAGGACGGACATATTGGGCAATAATTGGATTTCTTAAATGCAAATAAAGTAATGTTATTTCTGCCCACATATTTTTTATTCATTGTCGCTTAACCATGAGCAAGAGTAAAATCCATTTCTGACGTGAAAACGTATTTTGTTTACTTTTCTTTACTCTCACTGTAAAGTTCCTAATAGGAAGGCTAGCGTTAGTAATTACTAGGCTAGAACTTGTAGCCATACAGAACTTGAATATGCAGCACTCATATTTCTGTAAGTGATTTTAATGCCAGAAGTTTATGATGGTTTCTCAAAATGACATACATTAGAATTGCCCCAGGGGCACAAGAGTAAAGTTGAACAAAGAAATCATTGGAGGGGCTGGCCCCATGACCTAGCGGTTAAGTTTGCACGCTCGGCTTCAGCAGCCTGGGTTTGCTGGATTAGATCCCAGGCGTGGACCTACACCACTCATCAGCCATGCTGTGGCAGCAACCTACATATAAAATAGAGGAGGATTGGCACAGATGTTAGCTCAGGGCTAATCTTCCTCAAGCAAAAAGAAAAAAAAGAAAAAAGTAATCAGTAGAAAATAGAATGCAAGTACATATGGAATATATGACTTGTAAAAGTATTAATCTTCTTTTCCAAGATGCATGGCAACTGTTTTACTTGTTGGAATAACTGGCCAAGGAATGTATAAGATGACAGATTTTATTTTAACCTAACAAGTAGTTAGAATTATCTGGAATTTCATAATAGTTCCCTTTTTGTTGGCATACACAAGCAACAAAATTAATACGGGCCTTTATTTCTTTGGATTACCCAGAGGAACTCTCACTCGATCCTCTTTGCTGCAAAAGGCTTATGCAGAACTAGCTAGCAACGGGTCACAGATTTCACCCAATCATTTTACCAACAGATGTTGACTGGGCTGATGCCTGGGGTTGCTGTATCTTTTAGAGAGAGCTTCTGAGAGGTTAGACCATGACAAGCATGTGTGAGATTCAGAGCATTCTGGTTTCTGGCTGTACAAGCCCAGAGATCTAGCCTAGCAGTGTACAGACTAAATTCCAGTGGACAATCTTTTAGGAAGCACTAAGGATTCTGAGTCCTCTCCTAGGTGTGGATTCTACAAACCCTGAGGATATGAGGAGACTCTGTTACTCAAGTTTATTGATTCTCGTTTTCTAATGCAAGATATGCCTCTTGATTGGAAAGGAGAAACTAAGTTAGGCCACCAAAGAAAAACGAAATAAAAAGTGGTCCTCCTGTGATATCTAAATCCCCGTTCAGATGAAAGGCCCCACTGCCACTGAGGAGCTTGGAGGCAACATGGTTGGCGATTGGATGAACAAGGACAATCATATTAGCAGCGTCAACTCAGGTCAAGTCTTCTGACGTAAAGAGTATTTGAAAAAGTAATAGCTTTATTCATGAAACTAGGCAACTGACTTTCCATCTTTAATTCCCAGCTTCCTTATTTGGAAAATTCAAGTAATGATAGGACTATTGTGAGACTTAGAAAGATTCCAATCAGTGGTAGTTACATATATGAGAACCAAAACAAATGTAAGACAGATAGTGGCCAAAAGGAAAACATTTAGATAAAATTTTACTAGACAATAAAAAGCATGAATTTAGACATTATAATATCAATAAAATATAGACCTAGTGGTTAAGGAGAATTGAAAAAGTCTGAAAATGCATGTTTCCATGTGACAATGAAATTTTCTTCATTTCCGACCTCAAGCCCAGGCTCACAAGGATACATGAGGTTGGAAGGTACATGGTAATGGAAAACTAAATGGCATAAACGCATGTGGCAGAGCCAAGGACAAAATCAAGATGCTGTATCACTTGCCTCTTCCCCAACTGCAAGAACGGAGGTCAATTAATCAAACACTCAACAAATTATTTAATGAGTGCCCACTGTGTGTTCAGCAGTGCAAATTAGCAGATTGGCGCCTGCGCTAATTTTAACTCATACTCTATTGGGAGACAAATAACACTGTTTTGTGGGCTTTGGATGAAATTATACAGTTATATCTATAGGAAGAATGAAGTCAGAAGCCAAATTCTTCAGCCCACATCTGATGTGATTTAATATATGTGTTGTCTCTTTCATTTGAAATCTCAGTGTTACACAGTGTGCCTTAATAACATCTGGTTGGTGGAAAGAGTGCATCTATGTTTCAGTAATCTATCCAATAAAGAAAAGTCCATTTATGGCTCAAAGATAAAAACACTGGATTGCAGTGTGTTGGTTTTTAGCTTTGCTATGACAACTATTCTTTATTGTGAAAAGGAAAGAAAAACTTAAAAAGGTCTCTTGCTGAATTATAAATGAGAATAATTCATTTCCAATTATTTTCTTTTTGAATATAGTGGCTTATGGAAAGAACAAAAAGTATCCGCTTGGCTTACATTAGCTATTGATAAAATTAAATGGATCCATTTCAGAGTAGATTTTCCCACGATACTAGTTGGGAACAATGCAAATCTTCCTGCTAAGTGGTCACCAATATTGTAAGACTGAAAAAGAAGAAAAATTACCCACAGCATGAAATAATGGTTCTTAAAATGCAAAAGTTCAAACTAATTTCTAAGAATGTTATGGGAACAAAACAAAATTGGAGGGTATAGTGTTTTGTTAAACAAAAGCAAAAATGAACACTTGGTTGTTTGAATGGATGTTTCCAGTGGGATATTGTTAATGGAGAAAAATGAAGGCAGGTTAGAAGAACGAAAAATGGCTTCTTTTCAGATTTAGAACACACTTTGGCTAACTAAAAGGTAGATGCAAAAAGAGAAAAGAATTTTAAAAGTGATCCCATGACGAAGTCTAAGTTTAATACCTCACCCTTCTTTGAGACTGTTGCTTACCTACGTTTAAATCAGCTTTCTTCAATTGGAATAAGGCTCTATATTGAGGGAATTTACAGAAAATTCAAACCCAAAACATATTTTCATTAGAAATGTTTTGGGAAAACTAAGGATTATATAGGATTTTTAACCACTATAAATAGTACTCAGCTTAGATTAAACTTTGACCCAGGCTAAATCTAGAGAAATATAATAAAGTAGACAAATAAACCAGATATCCAACTTGGCTAACTCCCTCATCTTCTACAGGTCTTTAATCAAATTTTACTTTCACTACGAAGCCAATGACGACCACCCAATTTAATACTACAACTTGCCTCCTCCCTGGCATCTCAATCACTTTATCCTGATGTTCCCCATTTTCTTTTCTCCAGAGCATTTGAGATTTGAGACCATCTGCATCCACAGAGCTGACCTATCAGGACTGAGACCTGAAGCCCCAATATGAACATAACACAACATTTTTGATGCAGAAGATAACACTGTAATCCAATAATTAACTTCACTCTTTGCTTCAGGAAATGCAACTGATTAAGCCAAACAGTTTACTCATCTAGGCAATTATCTCTCCCATCAGGCAACAGATTTTTTACGTTTAGCAAAGAAGAGTTTATTTTTGAAGAATCTCTCCACCAATCCTAATTATTATATTACGAACTCTGCCCAATCCCAGTGCATTCCCACCTTGAAAGACACATCTTAAGCAATTTGATCCCAGGTGCGAAACATTAAAAACACCCTTTACTAATCTGCCACTTTTTAAGACACTTTTTCATTTGTCTCAAGATGTTTTCTAATTTCTCTTTAGATTTCTTCTTTTACCCATTGGTTGTTCAAAAGCATGCTGTTTAACTTCCAAATATGTGTGAATTTTCCAATTTTTTCTTCTACTATTGATTTTTAATTTAAAACTCTAACAAAGTGGTATTCTCCTTTACTGCAGTAAGTCAAATAAACTTAACTTTGCTTGATCAACAGGTTTTCTCATCTCGTGTTTATTGCTTATTTTCAGTCTCTCCTAACTAGAAAGCAAGTTCCATGAAAGCATAAATCTTTGTCTGGTTTGTTCATGGATTTCTTCCAAATATCTAGAACAGTGCCTGAAGGTAATTGACATATTTTTGTTCATTAAATGAATAAAAGAATAAATGAATGGCAGACCTATATAGAACATTCCACCCAACAGCAGTAGAATTCTCATGCTTCTCAAGCACACATGGAACATTCTCCAGGATAAATCATATTAGGTCACAAAACAAGCCTTAACAAATTTAAGAAGATTGAAATCACGCAAGTGTCTTTTATAACCACAATGAAAATGAAACTAAAAATCAATAGCAGGAGAAAAAATTGGAAAATTCACACATATTTGGAAATTGAACAGCATGCTTTTGAACAATCAATGGGTAAAATAAGAAATCAAAAGAGAAATTAGAAAATATCTTGGCATACTCATGGTATGCAGCAAAAGCAGTACTAAGAGGGAAGTTTACAGTCATAAATTCCTACATTAAGTAAGAAGAAAGATCTCAAATAAACAACTTAGCTTTATACCTCAAGGAACTATAAAAAGAAGAACAAACTAAGCCCAAAGTTATCAGAAGAAAGGAAATAATGATAAGAGCAGAAATTAATGAAATAGATAATTTTTTAAAAAATAGAAAAAATCAACATAAATGAGTTAGTTTTTTGAAAAGATAAACAAAATTGACAACCCTTTAGCTAGACTTACCAACAAAAGAGACAATTCAAACAAAGAAAATCCGAAATGAAAGAGGAGACATTATAACTGGTGCCACAGAAATAAAAAGGATCATAAGAGACTAATTATGAAAAATTATACTCCAACAATCAGGATAACTTAGAAGAAATGGATAAATTCCTAGACATAAAACCTACCAAGACTAAATCATAAAGAACCAGAAAGTCTAAACAGACCTATAACTAATATGGAGATTGAACTGATAATCAAAAACCTCCCAAGAAAGAAAAGCCCAGGATGAGATGGCTTCCCTGGTGAATTCTACCAAACATTAAAGATGAATTAATGCCCATCTTTCTCAAACTCTTACAAAAAATAGAAGAGGAGGAAACACTTCCAAACTCATTTTATGAGGCCAGCATTACCCTGTTACTAAAGCCAGACAAAGACAAGACTTCACAAGAAAAGAAAACTACAGGCCAATACCTCTGATGAATATAGATTCAAAAATTCTCAATAAAATACTAGCAAACTGAATTCAACAGCACATTTAAAGGAACATATACCATGACCAGGTGAGATTTATCCCTGCAAAGGATGGTTCAACATACAAAAATCAGTTAATATGATATACTACATTAACAGAATGAAAGATAAAAATCATTTGATGCCATCTCAATAGATGCAGAAACAGCATTTGACAAAATTCAACATCCTTTCCTGATAAAAACTCTCAACAAACTAGGAAAGGAAAGAAATTACCTCAATATAACAAAGGCAATATATGGAAAGCTCACAGCTAAATATCATACTCAACAGTGAAAACTTAAAGCTTTTCATACAAGATCAGGAAAAAGGGAAGGATGTCCGCTCTTGCCACTTCTATTAAACATAGTAGTAGAAGTCTCGGTCAGAGAAATTCGGCAAGAAAAAGGAATCAAAATTGGAAAGTAAGAAGTAAAATTGTCTCTTGTTTGCAGATGACATGATCTTATATGTAGAACCTACTAAAAACTCTATTAAAAAACTATTAGAATAAACAAATTCAGTAAAGTTGAAGGATACAAAATCAACATACAAAAATCAGTTGCATTTTATACACTAAAATGAACTATCTGAAAAGGAAATTAAGAACACAATCCCATTTACAATAGCACCAAAATGAAAATAATTAGGAATAAACTTAACTAAGAAGACTTGTACATTGAAAACTACAAAACACTGATGAAAGAAATTAAAGACACAAATAAACGGAAATGCATCTGTGTTCATGGATTAGAAGATTTAATATTGTTAAAATATCCATACTACTCAAAGCAATCTAGAGATGCAATTCCTATCAAACTCCCAGAGGCATTTTTTACAGAAATGTAAGACAATTCTAAAACTCATCTGAAACCACAAAGCACCTGAATAGTTAAAACAATCCTGAGAAAGAAGACAGTTGAGGTTATCACCCTTCCTGATTTCAAAATATATTATAAAGCTACAGTAACTAAAACAGTATGGTCCTGGCAAGAAGATAGACATATAGAACAATGAAACAGAATAGAGAGCCCAGAAATAAACTCATGCATATGCAGTCAACCAATCTTCAACAAGGGAGCCAAAAATACATAAAGGGGAAAGGACAGTCTCTTCAACAAATGGTGTTAGGAAAACTGGAAATTCACATGCAAAAGAGTGAAATTGGACCCGTATCTTACACCATACATAAAAATCAACTCAAAATACATTAAATTTCAGTAAAACCTTAAATAGTAAAACTCCTAGAAGAAAACATAGACAAAAACCTTCACAACATTGTTCATAAAAATAATTTCATGGATATGACATCAAAAGTTCAGGTAACAAAAGAAAAAAATGACAAGGGGAATTAAAAAGCTTCTGTACCGCCAAAAAAAAAAAAACAATCAAAAGAGTGAAAAGGTAATCTATGGAAAGGGAGAAAATATTTGCAAGTCATATTGATAAGGGATTAATTTCAAAAATACGTAAGGAACTCCTACAACTCAACAGCAAAAAAACTAATAACCTGATTTTTAAAATGGGCAAAGGACTTGAATAAACATTTGTTCAAAGAAGACAAACAGGTATATGAAAAGATGTTTAACATCACTAACCATCAGGGAAATACAAATCAAAACCATGATGAGATACCACTTCACACCTGTCAGGATGGCTGTTAGCAAAAAGACAAGTGTTGGCAAGGATATAGAGAAATTGGAATCCCACGCGTTATTGGTAAGAATGCAAAATGGTACAGCCATTATGGAAAGATGGAGATGTCTCCAAAAATTAAAAATAGAACTACCATATGATTCAGCAATCCCACTTCTGGATATTTATCCAAAAGAAATGAAATCAGAACATCAAAGAGACAACAGCACTCTCACGTTCATTGCAGCACTAATCACAATAGTCAAGATGTGGAAAACAACCTAATTGTCCATCAACAGATGAAGGGATAAAGAAAACGCAGTATAAGCAAACAATGGAAAATTATTCAGCCTTAAAAAAGAAGGAAGTTCTGCAGTATGCAACAACATAGATGAACCTTGAAGACATTATGCTGAGTGAAATGAGCCAGTCACCGAAGGACAAATGCTCCATGATTCCACTTACCTAAAATAGCCAAACTCCAAAGGTGTACTGAGGCAGTGGGGTAAGGGGAGGCATTTAGGGGGCTGGGGGCTGCCCCTATTTACCAATCAGTGTGGAACCATGTCAGTGCTTTAAGAAATGGTACACAGGTATATATCACCTGAATATCAGCTCTTGAGATTGGTCATACTATCATCCCCATTTTACAGATGAAGAAATGAGTCCCCAGAGAGGTGAGTCACTTGTTCAAAGCCACACAGGCATCAGGTGGAGGGGGTAATATTTGAACGCAAGCAGTATGACACCAGATCCCATTCTCCTAACTGCTATGCTATACTGCTGCATATTTACAAAGAGAATAATTAGCTTTAAAAATAATGAATGGTTATCCAGCAACTAATGATTCCAGGCACTATAGAAGGCAAGATGTAGAGGGATTCAAACATAAATTAAGTAGTTTCAGAAAAGCTAATGCTTCTAGCAAGAAGTGCTAAAAGTCAGGAAACACTGTAACTGAGAGATGGAGATTTTTCTTCAATAAACCTAAGGTGAAAATGTACTGTTTGCACATATTATCTGAATAATTGCTCCAATTTTCCATTATGTTGTGTCAGAAGACAGTAGTTTGGAAACAGGAATTTGCAAAGTTTCCAGTGACATCCCCAGGGATGCAGCAGCAGTAGTTCCAACCGCACCTTGGCCAGCTCTCTTTTCATTTTGGAAGTAGATGATTAGTCATGATTGGTGGCTATTGCTAATGACAAGAGGGGAAAACTGGACCAGTCATGCCAGGAATTCTCCTAGATGCTTTGGTGGAGGAAAGCAGATAGAACACTTTTTCCCCTGTTTTCTCCATTCCCTAATCTTCCTCCGCAGTGGCCCTCTTCCTGGTGCCATCTCCAACTACCTGGGATTGGGTCACCATGGAACACGGGCCCAGATTCATGTTCAAGGCTGCTGTAAACAATGTTCACCTAAAATGGATCAGTATCAGCAGGCAGAAATAGCATGTGACCATTGCTTTCCAGGGCTGGATTAACCTTCCATTCCAGTTAAAATAGTAGTCTGGGTGTACCATACCTCCCTTCAACCATTCTGAAGTGAGGATAGCCTTAATGTGCTGATGACACTGCCTTTCTTTCAACTGAAAGAGATAAAAACTACAGATAGGATTTTTTTTTAGTAGTTTCATGACATTTTTAACAAAATATCAATCTAACCAAAAGTTTAAAAAGTAAAGATTTACATTTGTGTTTCTCAAATAGTAAATAACACAAAAATTAGAGAAATAATAATTTCAACTCAATAAGCAATTTGAACAACAGTTCATAAACTGGAAAACAATACCAGCTGGACCTGAGAAACTAAATCCCATATCGCCAGCTTTCATTTCCAACCATCTCCAGGTGGCTGCTAGCCAATTTGCCACATGAAAAAAGCCTGACACTTACTGGGAAACAGACTCCAACTATCGAAACAAAAAAAAGGGAGACTCAGGAGAGAATAGACAATGTTGTGCTAAAAGGCTATGTTATTTTGCCAGAAAAAAATTCAATCTGTGCGCAAAATACCTCTTCCCATGTCTTTTGATCTGATGTAGCACTTGTCCAAATGGATAGGCTCCCTGAAGGGAAAACCCATCTCAAACATTGAGGAGCTCTAACAAATGCGAAGCACTCAACCTCAGGCTTAAATATCCCAAATGGTCTCTTGCTGGTAACAGGAGAACAAAATCAGTGTTTCACTCAGAAAATCGCTTTCCTGGCTTTTCTCTTCTGTTCCATTTGTGCATTGATATGAAGATCAGAGTCATTGACTTGAATGTGATTTAGAATCTCGAGGCAAACAATGAGACATTAAACACTTTCTGGCCCTCTAAAATTTGTATTCAGACTCTTCTCTTTTCAGAGTATAATCACTATCCCATCAGTATTCCAGTGATTTGCGCACACAGGCTGCCTCTATCAAAATTGTAGCAAGTTAATGCATTCAAATATAGCATGGTTGTGCAAATTATTGCCTTGGAAGGAGGATGTAACTTGGTATTTTAACATATGCTGTTTTACATGGAGCACAAAATCTTTCTTCTTTTAAGCCTTTGCTTTCAACTTAGTCATTTGAAAATTTGGAAAATAAAATTAAACTTTAAAAAATAAGAGAAAAAACAAGCATAGAAATAATGATCTAAAGTCAACAAAGAAAGGAAGGCAGAGACCAAAATCACCATCATATGATGGCCAAGCAAGAGGAATGAAGACTTTACTTGAGGCACAAAGACCTTACTTCTAGTCTTTTCAAACTGATAAATAATGTTGCCAGCATTTATGCATTTCCTGAGACTTAATAACATATATTGCTTTCTTTCATCACTTTGCCAATTATTTTCAAAGAAAATTACTACTTCAAGCTCTTCATAAATCCTGTAACCTCTATGAGCTTACTTTCCTCATAGGTAAAAATGCAATAACAGCGCCCAGTTTGTGGAGTTGATATGAGGGTTAGAAATAATATATGAAAATTACCAAAGTACCTGGGACATCATGGAACCATCACTATTGTTATTACCCAAAAGGTATATCTGGACATGTAAATTAGAATAAAACACTGAGGCAGTTTCACACTAATTCAAACATAAGAACACACTTTCTTGTAAATTCAAGATAATCGAGGTAAATGTTAGAATATTTATTGGAATTGTCAAGATCCATAAATTGTTTCAATTTTTCACTTTCCATGTCCGGATATGTGGCTTTTGTGCAGAGCCCCAGACTAATCCAGAGATTTTTGAAACTTCACCCACTAGTGAAAGCCCTCAGCCCTGAGTTTAACCATCCTTGATCCGGAGCTGCCAATAGACTGACTGCAGGACAAGCTCCATCATTAGCAGGGCTGCTGCCTCAGACATGGAAAACCAAGAAAGTTAATCCAATATATAGGTACAATAACTATCCTCATACAAGTCAGCAAATTTGAAACTTCCTGAATGGGGAGTTACAGAACAAAGGGTCATATTCAGAAAATATTTTTGTTCTAAGTCGCTATACTACCACTTTCTAGGGTATCCTAAAAACTTCTCAGGAAAGAAAACAAAATCTGTAAGAAACTGAAGACAAAAATGACTTTGCCTACCTACAATTAAAAGAGAAAATATGCTGTATTTTGGTCTCTTGGAACAATCTTAACAACAGCTGTTCAGGGAAAAGGGAAATGTAGTAAAATCTTCTCTTAAAAACATGTGAATTTGAATAGAATATATAATTGCCTTTTAAGCGTAGTTATTCTTTATGTGGTTAAATTGCTTAAAAGCTATAAAGTACTGTGCATGCCGCTCATCAGACCATGCTGCGGCGGTGTCCCACACGGCACAACCAGAAGGAGCTACAACTAGAATATACAACTATGTACTGGGGGGCTTTGGGGAGGGAAGAGGACAAAGAAAGAAAGAACAAGACTGGCAACAGATGTTAGCTCAGGTACAAATCTTTAAAAAAATTACTGTGCATATAAAAAATGTGTTAGGATTCCCTGGATTATGTCACCAGGGAGGCTCAGCTCCCTGTGAATAAAATAAGTGAGGGGGAAGCTCAGCTCCGTAATCACTGGGATCAAGGATGAAAGGAAATAGAAAAGCCTGACAGAAAAAGGAGCTCAAAAGGAAAGGGCAGAATGACAAGGGCAGGTCATACAGTAGCCATCAAAAAAGAGCGTGCTACTGTCCAGAGGCAAATCAGCTGGAAAGACACGCAAGAGGGAAGCACATACATTTTTTTTACAGATAGATCATATTATCTTGCAAAGGGATTTTATTTGGTAGATATTGGGGAAACTTCTTAGAAACCACTAAGTCAGCATTTAGGTAACAACAGAGTTCGTCTGAGGACCAGCAAGCAAAGACGGGCAGGCCCAAACATGACTATTAATGAGTTATCTACTAACCTGGAAAGATCTTTAGAGAAGCAGCCTGTTGAGAGACCAGTTAATAAAGTCCATTCAAGTTAATTCAAATGACAAGACAGTATAGCAATGATTTACCATGTAATTCACTTCAAATTTTAACACTCAAGATCCTCATTCATTGTAATACCTTTCCCATGTAATTTACCTTATATTTTTACATCTTATTCCCATTTGAACTAGCCGATTGCTTGTTAAAGTCAAAAGAAGTGGAAGAAACAAGACAGAGTTTCAACAGAAGAAACACATCCCAGCGACCCTGATGCCCTGAGTAACGACAATGACCTGGGATCAGAAGCATTGAGGGGCCTTCTTCTTGGGGGTTACAGAGACTTAAAGGTGAAAATGAACCTAGGAAGCATCTAATCTGTCCCTTTTATTTTATATACATACCCAAGGATCCAGGTCCATGCTCTCGAAGATCAGCTTTCTCTGTCATCTTTTGAGCTTGACTGAAAGGTACTATAGCCATCCATTAACTGTATCACTGGTTGTGGAAGTACCAAGAGATACCTAGAAGAATCCCTTGGTTCCACATGCTCTTCCTTACCACAGTTGTCAGCAGCAGCCCTGCTTCCCCTGATAACCCTAGTGCCCTTCCCCCTGTTAACCACTGAACAATTCTCTTTGGCCGTGTATTTGTTTATCTTCCAGATATGAGTGAAATCATGTAGTTTGTCTTTCTCTGTATGGCTTATTTCACTTAACATAATACACTCCAGGTCCATCCATGTTGTTGCAAATGGGATGATTTTGTCTTTTTTATGGCTGAGTAGTATTCCATTGCATGTATATATATATATATATATATATACCACATCTTCTTTATCCAATCATCAGTCCATAGGCACTTGGGTTGCTTCCATGTCTTGGCTATTGTGAATAACGCTGCAATGAACATAGGGGTGCATAAATCTCTTTGGATTGTTGATTTCAAGTTCTTTGGATAGATAGCCAGTAGTGGGATGGCTGGGTCATATGGTATTTCTATTTTTAGTTTTTAGAGAAATCTGCATACTGTTTTCCATAGTGGCTGCACCGGTTTGCATTCCCACCAGCAGTGTATGAGGGTTCTCTTTTCTCCACAACCTCTCCAACATTTGTTATTTTTTGTCTTGGTGATTATAGCCATTTTAACAGGTATAAGATGATATTTTAGTGTAGTAGTGATTTGCATTTCCCTGATGATTAGTGATGTTGAACATCTTTTCATGTGCCTATGGGCCATCTGTATATCTTCTTTGGAGAAACGTCTGTTCACATCCTCTGCCCATTTTTTGATCAAGTTGTTTGCTTTTCGTTGTTCACTTGTGTGAGTTCCTTACATATTACGGAGATCAATCCCTTGTCAGATATATGATTTGCAAATATTTTCCCCCAATTGGTGGGTTGTCTTTTTGTTTTGATCTTGGTTTCCTTTGCCTTGCAGAAGCTCTTTAGTCTAATGAAGTCTCACTTACTTATTTTTTCTTTTGTCTCCCCTGTCCGAGAAGACATGGTATTTGAAAAGATCCTTTTAAGATCCACATCAAAGAATGTACTACCTATATTTTCTTCCAGAAGTTTTATGGTTTCAGGTCTTACCTTCAAGTTTTCCATCCATTTTGAGTTTGTTTTTGAGTATGGCGTAAGATAATGGTCTCCTTTCATTCTTTTGCATGTGGCTGCCCAGTTTTCCCATTCATTAAATGATGTAAATAAACACCATTTATTGAAGAGAGTATCTTTCCTCCATGGTATGTTCTTAGCACCTTCATCAAAGATTAGCTGTCCATAGATGTGTGGTTTTGTTTTTGGACTTTCACTTCTGTTCCATTGATCTGTGTGCCTATTTTTCACCAGTACGATGCTGTTTGATTACTATAGCTTTGTAGTACATTTTGAAGTCAGGGATTGTGATGCCTCCAGCTTTGTTCTTTTTTCTCAGGATTCCTTTAGCTATTTGTAGTCATTTATTGTCCCATATGAATTTTAGGATTCTTTGTACCATTTCTGTGAAGAATGTCATTGGGATTCCCATTGGGATTGCTTCGAATCTGTGGATTTCTTTGGGTAGTAGGGACATTTTAACTATGATTATTCTTCCAATCCATGTGCATGGAATATCTTTCTGTTTCTTTATGTCATCATTGATTTCCTTCATTAATGTCTTATAGTTTTCATTGTATAAGTCTTTCACCTCCTTGGTTAAATTTACTCCTAGATATTTTATTCTTTTTGTTGTGATTGTAAATGGGATTGTATTCTTGAGTTCTCTTTCTGTTAGTTCGTGATTAGAGTATAGAAATACAACTGATTTTTATAAGTTGATTTTGTACCCTGCAACTTTGTTGTAGTTGTTGATTATTTCTAATAGTCTTCTGATGGATTCTTTAGGGTTTTTCTATATATAAAATCATGTCATCTACAAACAACAATAGTTTCACTCCTTCATTTCCTATTTGGATTCTCTTTATTCCTTTTTCTTGCCTAATTGCTCTGGCCAAAACCTCCAGTACAATGTTGAATAAGAGTGGTGAGAGTGGGCAGCCTTGTCTTGTTCCTGTTCTCAGAGGGCTGGCTTTCAGTTTTTCCCCATTGATTATGATGTTGGCTGTGGGTTTGTCATATATGGCCTTTAGTACTTTGACGTACTTTCCTTCTATTCTCATTTGTTAGGAGTTTTTATCAGAAATGGATGTTGGATCTTGTCAAATGCTTTCTTTGCATCTGAGAAATGCATCTCATTGAGAGGATCATGTGGTTTTTAGTCCTAATTTTGTTATTGCGGTGTATCACATTGATTGATTTGCAGATGTTGAACCATCCCTGTGTCCCTGGTATATCCCACTTGATCATGATGTATGATCTTTCTGATGTATTGCTGTATTCGATATGTCAATATTTTGTTGAGGATCTTTGCATCTATGTTCATCAGCAAAATTGGCCTGTAGTTTTCCTTTTTTTGTGTTGTCCTTGTCAGGTTTTGGTATCCGGGTGATGTTGGCTTCATATAATGTGTTAGGAAGTGTTCCATCTTTCCTAATTTTTTGGAATATTTGGAGAAGGATAGGAGTTAAATCATCTTTGAATGTTTGGGAGAATTCTCCAGGGAAGCCATCTAGTCCTGGACTTTTGTCTTTTGGGAAGTTTTTGAACAATGTTTCAATCTCTTTACTCGTGATTGGTCTATTCAGATTAGCTATTTCTTCCTGATTCAGCTTTGGGAGGTTGTAAGAGTCTAAGAATTTTTCTGTTTCTTCTATACTGTCTAATTTGTTGGCATATAGCTTCTCATAGTATTCTCTTATAATCCTTTGTATTTCTATGGTATCTGTTGTAATTTCTCTCTTTCACTTCTAATTTCATTTATTTGAGCTTTCTCTCCTTTTTTCTTAGTGAGTCTGACTAAGGGTTTGTCAGTTTAGTTTATCTTCTCAAAGAACCAGCTCTTTGTTTCATTCATCCTTTCTACTGTCTTTTTTGTTTCAATTTCATTTATGTCTGCTCTGATTTTTATTATTTCCTACCTTCTGCTGACTTTGGGCTTTTGTTTGTTCTTCTTTTGCTAATTCTGTTAGTTATAGTTTGAGATTGTTTATTTGGGACTTTTCTTGTTTGTTAAGGTGAGCCTGTACTGTGATCAATTTCCCTTTTAGTATTGCTTTTGCTGCATCCCATATGAGTTGGAATGGTATGTTTTCATTTTCATTTGTCTCCAGACATTTTTTTATTTCTCCTTTAATTTCTTCAATGATCCATTGGTTGTTCAATAGCATGTTGTTTAGTCTCCACATCTTTGTCCCTTTCTCAGCTTTTTTCCTATATTTAATAGTTTCATAACATATAGTCAGAAAAGTGCTTGTTATTGAAGTTTATCTTAAGGATGTGGTCTATCCATCTGATCTACTTTGTCATTTAATTCTCCTGTTTCCTTGTTGACTTTCTACCTGGATGATCTATCCATTGATGTGAATGGAGTGTTGAGGTCCCCTATTATTATTGTGTTGTTGTTAATGTCTCCTTTCAGGCTTGTTCATAGTTGCTTTATGTACATTGGTGCTCCTGTGTCAGGTGCATAGATATTTATAAGTGTTATGTCTTCTTAGTGGAGTGTCCCTTTGATCATTATATACCTTCTCTCTTCGTCTCTCTTTACCTGTTTTATCTTGAAGTCTATTTTGATTGATATAAGTATTGCAACACCTGCTTTCTTTTGTTTGCCATTAGTTTGGAGTATCATATTTCATCCCTTTACTCTGAGCCTGTGTTTGTTGTTGGAGCTGAGATGTGTTTCCTAGAGGCAGCATATTGTTGGGTCTTGTTCTTTAATCCATCTCACCACTCTGTCTTTTTACTGGAGAATTCAATCCATTTACATTTAGAGTGATTACTGATATATGAGGGCTTAATGTTGTCATTTTATCACACGTTTGCCAGTCCTTCTGCATTTCCTTTGTTTCTCGTCCCATGTATTTCAGACTACCAATTCAGTTAGGTAGTTTTGTATGCTGGTTTTCTTAGTTTTCTCCTTAGTTATTATTTGTGTCTCTGTCCTACTCTCTTGTTTAGTGGTACCATGAGGTTTGTATGCAAAATCTCATAGATGAGATCGTCCATTTTCTGATGACCTCTTATTTCCTTAGACTAAGCTGATTCAGTCCCCTCCTCTTCCCCTCCTAAGTTGTTTTTGTCACATCTTATTCTATATTGTGTTGTTAGTTTGTGGTTAAATTGACAAGATTATCTTTGTTTTCAGTGTTTTCCTTCCCTTTATCTTTAATGTTATACTTGAGGGTTTGCTAACCTGTTCTGATGGATAGCTACAATTTTCTGATTTGTTTATGTATTTATCTCCTTACTGCATGCTTTGTAACCCCTTTCTTCTTTTTTTTCAGGTATGGGAGACTTCTTGAGGATTTCTTGTGGGGGGTCTTGTGGCAGTGAACTCCCTTAGCTTTTGTTTATCTGGGAAAGTTTTTATTTCTCCATCATATCTGAAGGATATTTTTGCTGGGTAGAGTATTCTTGGCTGAATCTTTTGTTGTTCAAAGATTTGAATTTATCATTCCACTCTTCCCTAGCCTGTAAGGTTTCTCCTGAGAAATCTGCTAAAAGCCTGATAGGGGTTCCTTTGTAAGTTATTTTTTTCTGCCTTGCTATCCTTAGTATTTTTTCTTTGTCATTGACTTTTGTCAGCTTCACTACTTATGCCTTGCAGTAGGTCATTTTACATTGATATAGTTAGGAGATCTGTTGGCCTGTTTCACTTGGATTTCTATCTCCTTCTCCAGGTTTGGGAAGTTCTCCACTATTATTTCTTTGAACAAGCTTTCTGCTCCATTCTCCTTCTCTTCTCCCTCTGAATACCTATAATGCTTATGTTGTATTTCCTAATTGAGTCAGATATTTCTCAGAGAATTTCTTCATTTCTTTTTAGTCTTAGTTCTCTCTCCTCCTCCATCTAAAGCATTTCTATATTTCTGTCCTCAATATTGCTGATCTGTTCCATCATGATATCAGCTCTATTGTTCAGGGAATCCATATTTTTCTTTAGCTCATCCATTGTGTTTTTCATCTCCAATATTTCTGATTGTTTCTGCTTTATAGTTTCAATCTCTCCTGTGAAGTAGCTCCTGAAATCTTTGAACTGTCTATCTGCATTTTCTTTTAACTTGTTGCATTTTTAAATAATAGCTATTTTTAATTCTCTGTCATTTAGGTTGTAGATTTCTGTGTCTTCAGGAATGATTTTTGGGTACTTGTCATTTTCCTTCTGGTCTGGAAATTTAATATATTTTTTCATATTGCTAGACAATGTGGCTTGGTGCTTCTGCATCGTGGTAGTATTTGACCACCATGTCCACCTGTCACCACTGGATGGGGGTCAAGAGCTGTGTATCCTGAGTCCATCTCAATCCACAGCACAGCTCCCAGGTGCTGCAGTGGGGCTCTGGGCATGGGGAGTGGTGCTTTCTTTCCCCTGCATGATCTTGGGGGGCTTCTCATTCTGCTCTCACTATCTGCTCTCTTGGTGTTTTGGCTTGATGAACACATCCCCACAATTGCTACCTAGAATTTGAGCTTTCCCCTGGGCTGTGAGTGACCTTGAACATCTATGGTGTTCCTGCCACTGCCCCCTTCCCCCTTTCCTCTCAGAAGCCACACTCAATCTCTGAGTTACTACCCTTTGGGGAGGAAGAGAAGCTTTCTCGTACATCATTCCACTTCCTCAGATGGGGAGGACTGCAGCATCTCCACCTTCTGACGTATGGCTGCATGGTTTCCTCAGGTATCTTTTGAGTTATGTGGATGTTCTGTTGGAATATGAATGTCCTTTTTGTTGTATCTTAGAGGAGAAATTTTATAGGACAGCTCACTCCACCATGATGCTGACATCACTCCTCCCATTGCCTCTATTCTTTTATTGTACAATAGCTTTCTTAGTCAAAAGTAAGATTATGTGGGCTATCTTGTGGCATTCAGTTAGTCCTGGATGATGATACTAGAAGAAACATCAAGAACAAAAAAAGCAGAAGAAGTATCTTTTCCTGTGAGGACAAATTGTGCTCCCACCATGATGGAAGAGGCCCAATGTGATCAATATGCCACCTGGTGGCTAGATGGTCCCCACAGGCAAAGCTGCATTATCAGGAGCTCAAAAATGGACCCTGTTACTGGCAGGCTAGATACTCAGCAGTGATGATAGCCAGTTTGGTCTTGGTAAAAGTAAGCCCATAATTTTGAGCCCAGGAATAATAGCTTCCATCCCTGCAGCCATAGGCAGTTTCATTAGCCCATGGAGCAAGCACAAGATGGCTAGAAAAGAGGCTGAGTGCCATGCATCAATAGACCATCAAAAGCCTGATAGTCAAAAGTCTTACCTGCAGGGTTTCCTTTTGGTGAGCACTCATATTTGACATAAATCATTTCTATGTCCCTGTATTTTTCAGGGTTCTGCAGAGAAACAGAACCGATAAGATATATATAGATAGATATTGTATATCTATATCTATATATATAGAAAATGTATATATATATGGAGGTAGAAAGAGATTTATTATAAGGAATTGACTCACATGATTATGGAAGCTCACAAGTTCCACCAATACGCGGTCTACAAGCTGGAGACCCAGAAAAGCTGGTGATTTAGTTCCAGTCTAAGTCTGAAGGTCTGAGAATCAGAAGAGCCAATGGTGTTAGCCATAGTCTAAGTGCAGGAAAAGATCAATGTCCCAGCTGGAAAAGAGTTGCACAGAGACAACAATTTCTCGCTTACTCCCTTTTGTTCTATTCAGGCCTCCAATGGATTGGATAAGGCCCATTCAAATTGAGGAGGACACTTTACTTGACTCAGTCTACCAATTCAAATATTAATCTCTTCCAGAAACACTCTCACAGACACACCCAGAATGGCCCAATCAGGTTGATACTTAAAATTAACTGTCACAGTCCCCTAACCACATACTCTTTCCCCAGATCTTTTTGTCACCAGTCCTCCAATCCCCTGATTTCTAAGTTCTTGACCATCTACCCAAACTGTTAACCAACTGCCCATGATCACTTTAGATACATACTTTTGGCTATCCCCCTTTTCAAGCAAGTAAAACAAAGCGTTCAAAGTTCTGCCCGCAGAGACAGGGGACATTAGTGTTGGGTAGTTGATTCTCAGTTGCACCAGCATATTATGCAGAAGTGTCTGTAAACAAGGCCAAATATTTTTTCCCTTTCTGTCAGCCAGTCATAGAGAACACCCTGTGAGGCCATAGGTATGTGGCAAGGGACAGGCAGAAATAAAAAGCAAGAGTAGGGCTTGAGCCTCTGAGCCACCTGCTCATGCCATTCATATGCTCTCAAGACATGCTTGAGCCTGATCTCATACACCCACTTCTACGTGATGAGACAGCTCTGTTGCCCAAGCCAAATTCATGACTTGGTAGTCAAATGACACATAGTTCACAGTGGGCAGTTTAGGTCCCATAGTCTTTTTCAAAAGAGAGTAGTTAACAGAAGAGAGTATGAAAGGTTTTCTCACAGGCCTCCACTAATCCTTTGCATTCAGCTGACCAAAAAGTGACAAGAATATGGAAGATCACATGGGACCATTAAAGGGTGGGACCTGGAGGTGGCCTTTAACACTATACCCACATTTCATTGGCCAAAAGTCACTTTCAAGGCCCTATTGAGCTACTACAGAGTGTGATAAATATAGTTGAGCTCCCTCCTGTCAACCACACAAACACAAACCCAGCTCTCCTGAAGACAAACAGAAACAAATCAATCTATCAGCAGTTCTCAAGATGTGGTCCCTGGATCGGCAGTAAAAGAATCACCAAGGAACTAACTACGTATCTCTGGGAATGAGGCTCAGCAGGCTGTGCTTTAACAAGCCCTCCATGTAATCTGAAGGCACACCAATGTTTAAGAACCACTGGTCTGGAACCAAACAAGGAATAACACCAAACTTCACATTATCTTAGTAGCTTTCCAAAACCCCCTTCCAGACTCCCAGAAATAAGAAATGATCCCATTGCCCACTCAAGTCTTTCCAACCTTTCCTTTAGCTGCCCTAACTTGAGAGGGAAGCCCTGGTAGGAATTCTTAGGCAAGGATCCCCATCCTCTTTAGTTTCTGCTTAGCTGGAGGGAAAAGGGGGTCTCTTCATGCTTTGAGACCACGCTCCTCCACTGACAGCCACCATGGTCTGTTTCCTTAATGAAGAAACGTGTTTAGACTAGGCTAATAACATCCTTCATGGGTGGATCTAAAGATTCAAGAAAGAGTAAAGGCTGGTCATCTCAAAGTGACAGAGCAATAATCTCAATTACTCTAAAACTTCATATTCTGTTGTCTAAAAATCAACCTAAATCACCCATACAGTTTTTTTTAAATTAAGTTGTGGTCTCTAAGCTCTAATGACTTGAAACTATATTATATATTTTGAAGTTCAAAGTGAAGATTACTTGTGAATATTAATTTGAATTCATTTTAATTTTCATTGACTTTTTCATTAGTAAATTCAATAATATAAAATTGACCTTTCATACTTGAGAAGCAATTAAATTTTATTAAATTATGATTTTGCATGTTTTAGTTTGGTAGCTAGATTGGTATATGCCATAAGTTTTCATTCAAAAGGCTAAATTTTTTCAGTAAACTATGACTATAAATTGGGAATTAAACAGTACAAAATTTTCAGAAATCTTTTGGGTCTTGAACAATTATTAACTAATTAGTGTTTCAGTGAAACTGAGAAATTGAGATGATCAATTTGTAATCTGAAATAATTCACTAAGCCAGGAACTCGTGTCTTCTACACTTTAGAAAGATCACATGTATTGGTTACTTATACTATATAACAAATTATCTCAAAATTTGGCAGCTTGAAACAATAAATACATATTACTTCATAATTTCTGTGGGTTAGAAATTCAGGAGTAGCTTAGCTGGGTGGTCTGGCTCAAGGTCTCCCAGGAGGTATAGTCAAGAAATCAGCCAGGGCTGCAGTTTCATCTGAAGGCCTGATTAGGTGAGGATGTGCCTCCAAGCTAAGTCATGTGGTTGTAGGAAGGCCCCATTTCCTTGCTGACTGTTGGCCACAAGTCTCTATTTCTCTCCACATGGGCCCCTCTATGGCTGCCTGAGTATTTTCACACGCATCAGCTGGCCTCTCCCAAAGCGATTGAAGAGAGAGAAAGAGGACCCTCTACAAAAGCCATGGCCATTTTTATACCCTAATTTTAGAAATAACTTACCCTCACTTCTGCCATATGTTACTGGGGGAAAGATCAAACCTAGCACATTGTGGAAGGGGTCTGGACAAGGTCGGGAATACAATCGGGGGCCATGTTGGAGGTTGTCTACCACGGCATAACTGCAGGATTTGTCAGACTGAATATTCTTCACACAACAGTCTTTACCTAAGATGATTATTATATCATACAATTTAAAAACGTAATCCAGTTCATGCCTAGATATATTCTGGAAACACATTATCCTTCTGAAAAGTTCGTGTAAATAAAATATTTGTCAGTTTCTCAACATCTGCATCTACCCCTGCTGTCCATTTTTCTCCATCTGTTCTCCTTTCTAAATGGTGAACTCATCAGGGAGGTACTCTTTCTTACTCATGTTGACATTTCCAGCCCCTGGAAAGGCAGCTGAGACAGAGATGCTTGGTAAATACTTATTACTTGAGCTTAATTGTCCTACATTTTAATTCTCAAAGTAACTTACCTGTTTTTGTATTTTTTAAAATTAAGGTAAATTTACATAAACAAAATACACAGACAAGTGTTTATTTCAGAAAGTTTTGACAATCGTATACACATGTCACCCCAAACAAGACATAGAACACTTCTGTCACCCCTGAAAATTCCCATCTGCCCCTTCCAATCATTTTTTTCCTTGTTTCCACCATCAGGCAATAACTTGCCTATTTCTATCACCCTGTTAGTTTTACTTGTTCTAGAATTTCATATCAATGGGATAATTTTATGCCAAACACTATGTACTTATGCATTTGACTTTTTTGCTTAACATAATATTGTTGAGAAACCTACTGTTGCACGTAGTAGTTCATTCCTCTTTATTACCATATAATATTATATGTATGAGTACACCTCAATTGTTAATCCCTTCTCTTGTCGTACATTTGGATTGCTTCCACCTTTAGCTGTTATGAAGAGAGCTGCTATGAATATTCTCTTACAAATTTTTCTGTGGACATATGATTCCATCTCTCTTGGGTAAATACCAGAGAGTGGGATTGCTGGATATCAGTGTTTTTAATTAATCAAAAGGCTTCTTTGTCTTCCAGTCTGTTAAGGAACTTAAGACCTAATTTTTTAAAAACATTGGCTGTGTCTAATTCTCAAAGAGAATGGAGAGCAAGCAGAAATAGAGAGACTAGTTTTCACACTAAGTTCCTGGGGAGGCCAAGAGCCACAGACAGCACCCCTTTGTACAAAGCTGGTGTATAAGGGTGGGAATGAATTCTCCACACAAACACAGTCCATCTCTGCCACGTGGAAAGATCGGGAGACATGGGGAGCAGCGCACTAAGAGAAAGCAATGAGAGAACACACTGGCAGCACAGACGGAGGTGGACTTGCTGTTCTCCATTCTCCTGGGGAATTAGACACAAGTCAGTGGTGACCACCCTTCCAATTTATCTTACCTATCTCCCACTTTCAGGTCTTTTGACAAAATGTCCCCTTGTTGTTATCCATATGCCTTTTAGAGCTCCATATCAGTTCACTTCGCTTATTCATCTATTTAGCAAATACTTGTGAACATTTTCTATTTACCAGGGACTATTCTAGGAGCTGGAGAAAACAAAACACAAAAATCCCTGCCTTCGTGGAGCTAAATATATTTGCATATAAATCAAAATATATATTTCTCTTGTATTCTGTTTTTTTAGCTAATGGACTAGAATCTTAATATACCTAAATATCTTGGAATATCGGCTCTAGTGCTGCCATAGCATCTCTCACATGATAGGTGCTCGTTAAATGTTTGTTGAATGCATGAATGCATAAATGTCCCAAAGTTTGAGGAATGAAATAGTGATTACTATGTAATAAAGATTCAATAGGTCAGTATATATTTTAGGGCTTTCCAGAGGAAGCTCAGTAATATATTCAGTAATTCTGTACCAAATCCTTTTTGGAAGTAGTTGGGCTCTACTACAATTTTGCCAGGTAGTACACGGTCTCAATCTCAGCTAAAGATGAAGTTCACTTTTCCAAGAAAAGTTAGGCCATTTTCAGAATGAAACTAAAAGGCAAATTCAACTTAATAATGTCAGACATTTATCAAGAGCTTAGTAACCGCCAGACCAAATTACTTCATTCTTGGCTTGTGGTTAAACCCTTAGCACAAATATATTTCTAGATACAAAGGGAAAATAGCATTTTACAAAATTCACCTGATTAAAAAAAAAAAATCACGTCTAAAGATCATTCATCTAAGAAAGCTGCAAACCCCAGGCTTGCAAGGTCATACTGCTTTCAAAGTGAATAGGATCAAAGGGTTTAAAGAACACAAGACATACTTTCAGACAGGAAGACACCACATCACGAAGCAATCACAAGTCACCACTGTGGGAGGACAGATCATCGTCACTACACTGAGCTATTGATAATGCAACTTTATTTCACGTTTTTCCTGACAATAAAAGTAACACATGTCCATTGTAGAAAAATCAAGCATATAAAGTTATAAAGAAAAACTTTAAATCATCGGGCATAATCACTGATGACTGTTGGGGAATTTCTGTCTGATCTATTCTCTCTGCATATGCTTTAGTTAGCTGAGCTCTTCTATATTAACATTGTGACTGCTCTTCATATGTAATATGCAACACAAGCTTTCCCCCACTTTGTTACAAATATCTCATTATACATTCTCTTAGTGACTACAGAATAGTTCACCTCATTCCTTCCCTATTTTGACTATTGACACTGTTTTCATTTTTCACTATTTTAAATTGATGCTGCATTAAATCTTTCTAGAATTTGAAGAATTCATTGGTTGTGTTGGTTTTTGGAGACTGGGCAGGCAATTCAGATTTTTTACTCAGGACTTACCCTCAGGAGGGAAATTAAACAATATATATTGCCTATTACTATACAGCCTCATAAATCTGATACATAAAGAGAGAGCCACTCCCGGTCCCATGTGTATAAAATTCTCTGAAAACCAATTCCGACCTAACGAACTCCGGTGATCTGACACCAGGATTTGAAATAGATCCAGGATTTATATTTTCATCTTTTAATACATAATTTAACCCCACTAAATTCCGTAATAATTTTTATAGATATGTCAATATTCTCTAATAGGCAGTAAAAGTCCCTTTTCTGGTTTTTAGAGAAAATTGCATTTTTTTAAAACCTGATTTTATTAAAGGCAGAAACATTTCAATGGGCAACAGATAAATGCTGAACTTATCTATTTCGTCCCATTAATTTCAATTGTTTCCACTCAAATGAAGAGATACTTTCTCTTAAATCTAAATAATCTAATTTAAAGTCTAATTTGTTAATAGAGGTCCACGTATCTCCCTGCTCAGGACACAGTGAAACTACAGACCCGTCCCTACAGATCGAGGAAAGTGTAACTGCTGAAGCTCCCATTTTGTATTCTTAAACTACCCCAGACTTCACACAGGAGAAACCATGAAGAGAGCACAGCAGGTGCAAGAAAGGAGAGTTAATGACAAAATAAGACAGACGAGCACACAGAGATATACAACTGGACCAAAATCTTCAGACGTTTTTCAGACCTAATTCCAACAAGTCGAGGCAATGGCAGGTGCTTTTGGGGTCATGTTTCGTGGAGCTTCATGTCCTCATGAACACAGTGGATTCATCTGGAACATGTGATGAAGGAGTAAAACATGTAAGAATCAAACCCAAAGCCTTTTTTAACAAACTTTCAGGACTGAAATGAAATGCTCATATCAAAACATGATTTTCGGTAAAATTGCAATGAATTATTCTGTCCAGGCATGGATGACTAATGATGAAACAGTTAAGGAAATTAGAAGCTAAAACACTGTGGTATGACTTCAGGCAGATATGAAAGAAAACTATACACAGGAGTTCCTAATCAGCTCTTTTAATTCAAGTGCCAAATGGATCCTTAGTAAGGAAACCATTCCACATGCCATGGTATCAAGGGCAGAACTACAAAGCCAAAGTGAACATAGTCAGACCTAATTCTGCCTTGCTCTACAATTTGCAGGGAGTTGCTTTGTGTTTCATTCTTTTTTTTTTTTTTTATTTAATTCAACAGACATGTACTCAGCACCAACTCTTAGCCATGTACACTGCTTTGTACTGAGGATACAAAGATGGGGAAAATGTAATTTCTTCCTTCAAGGCATTTTTTATTTAGCACTGTTTTAGAGCATAAAAACAACAACTGCACTAGGACCAACTAGCTACTGTCATATATATTTCATCAAATGTCTATTTTATCATTTGGTACAGACACAAATAATTCAAGTCAATCCATATACTGACATTCTCTCACTTCATGTCCACAAAAACCCTGAATAGTAAATATTATTGTTCCCATTCAATAGAAGAATAAAACCAGGCTCAGAGAGTCATGTGGCTAGTACCCAGAAAAGCCAAGATTCTAGGCAAAGCTCCATTGTGACAGTAAATCACAGTGCCTGAGATTCAGATAATTGCCATAGCTCATTTTGCGTATGGAGAAAAGTCGACCTTGTGACATTGGAAGTGTTAAAGTTAAAGATAGCTTGAGAAATAATGTAATTAAATAGCCTTGATTAATGGGACACATAAAAACATCATCTCTTCAAAACAATTATTTTGTGTCCACATAGTACCTTCCCATCATCCGCTATCAGCTGAAGAATTTACTCCCATGGTAAGTCTCCCACTTTCCTGGATCAACATATTCCCCTTTACCTATTGCCGTATTTCTTGGTCCTATTCACAATAAAAATTGTTTTCTTCCTCATTTCTGATTCTCTTTCAGTCATTTCTAGCGTGGCTGTCATTCAAAGCACTCCAGTTCATTTGCTCTTGTCAAGAACCAATGGACACTTCTATGTCTTCATCTCATTGCCTCTTAGGTATATTCAACAGGGCTGTTCATGCCTTTCTTGACTCACCTTCCTTGATCTCCTTCCATGACAGAGCTCTGCCCAGTCTCATTATATCCAAGCTTCCTTCTTCATCTCCTCTGATGGCCTCACCAGTAAATATGAATGACTCATTTCTTAGTCCTAAGCCCTCTACCTTTCTCAGTCTATACTCTTACTATGTGTAATTTCATCAATAGCTGTTGCCTTTATGCCACCTTTATGCTGAGGGCTATCAAATTTATATGTCACAAAGACCTCTTATTTGAGTACCAGATACATAGCCAATTGTGTACTCGACATTTCCGTGTAGCTATCAAATGAGCATCTTGATTCCCACTAACTTCTTCCCCAAAACATGCTTCTGCCCTCAACTTTCTGATTTCCGAAAATGATACCATAATCCTATGCAGTTGCTAGGTAAAAACCCAGGAAGCCATTCTTAGGTCTTCATATTCCCCAATTTTCTTGTATTCAACCCAGCAGCAAATAGTATCCATTATACCTCCAGAATAAAGTTTGAATTTTTCTACTTCTCTCCATCTCCATTCCTACAATTCTTACCTAAAACACCATACATATCCCACATAGATTCTTATTGTAGCTTTCTATCTGATCTTATTGTCTAAGCTCTACCTCTCTCCCCGAAAAATCCATTGATTAAGTCAATAATATTTATTAAAAGCATACTATGTGCTAAGGACTTTTCTATCTGCTGGAGATACAAAAATGACAAAAATCCCAATCCTTATAGTACTTACATTCCAGTGGGAACAGCACACAATAAATAAAAATTAAATGTGTATGGTATATCAGATGGTAATAAGTACTAGAGAGGAAAATTAAGCAATGCGATTGCCAGGTGAGAATAGGTTGTAATGTAGAGTGGTTGGGTCCATTCTTGACACAGCAGACAGAGGGTTATAATTTCTTGTAGTATAAATCAGTTCAGATAATTGCATACCTTAAAAGTCTCATGAGTCACATTAAACCTAGATTAAAATCTAAAAGTCCTTACTTTGGTATAGAAGATTCTCATACTCTATCTCCTGCATACTGACAAATAGAAATGGCAAGCAGTAGGATATATTGGAGTATATGAGGAAGCCGTTTGGTGTAAACCTAATTTGGCCTGACTTTGTTTTCCCTAAAGGCCCTGACCATGGCCGTTGAGCACGCATTGTATACCTGCTTTAGACATTCCCTATGGTAAGAACAAAGGCCCTTGAAATAAAGGTGCAACTTCCCTCCCCCTCCCAATGTTGGCATTTCCTTAAGGATTAAGCATCTTTCCTTAGGTTAGGAACTGATTGCTGCGCTCACCTGTGACCACCCAGCTTGAGACAACAGACTTGCTTCCTGCTTTGCCCGCTGAGATGGCAGACCCACTACCTGCTGTGTCCATCAAGCGCTGTGCCAACAGGGCAATCTTGTGACTATTGTGGGAGGGACATTTCAATCATATATAAAGCATCCTCTTTGGGGGTATATAACCACTCTGTGTACCTCACTTCTTTGGTGCCCTTTCTTCCTTCCTCAGATTTCAGCTCAGAATAAACTCTCCCAAATTTTCATTTATAGATTGATTATGGATTATTTTCATCAACAATACCTTTCCAACCTCTCCTTCATCACTAGACCCATTTCTCAAAACTCTAAATGTTTCTGCCTTAAGGTCTTTGCACTAATCTTTCCTCCACCTGTAACATTCTTTCTCAGGTCTACTTAGCAGGCTCCTTGTCCTCCTTGGAGGCTCAGCTCAGATATCACCTCATAAGAGATGCTTTTTCTGAACATTCTATCTCAAATAGCACAACCATCCACCAAAGCTTTCTTACCTTATTTAGTCCTCTTAAGGACCTATCTCAATTATTTTGAATGCATATTTTCTTTCTTTTTTATTATCTGTCTTTTCCCTCTGGAATGTAGGCTGCATGAGGGCAGAATCTCATGCTCTCATGCTTCATTCCCAATCTAGAGTTGTGCCTGGCAGGAGGAAGCACTCTGTAAATACTTGTTCATTGATGGACTGAATGAGTGAATATAAATTCCAATTCCAATTGTTTTCATTCAGGAAAATTTATGTAACACTCACTGTGTGCCAGACCTTGGCAGAATTCTTGGCATTTGACTGATCTGTAAAATGCAAGCTAAATATCTTATCTTACTTAGAATTAGAGAAATATGAAATTCTAGTGATAAAAGGACTTTAAAAATGACTTTTTTAATCCAACCTCTCCAGGAAACTGAAGCTAAATGATGCTGAATAATACATCCAAATCACAAAACTTAAATAGTACAGTAAAAAGACTTATCCCAGTTGAAGACATCTCACTCTCAGTACCTTGCCTCCTACATAATGAGAACCTTGTAATGAGAACACTGTAAGGAAAATGTGAGCAGCAAAATGTCTCAGGCTCAAGAATGTTGTTAATTTAGGGAATGTCAACACAGGATGTTGAATGATATTAATGCTAAATATAAAGTATAGATTTTTACATATATTTTGAGTAAAATGAATAGATGACAGCTTTCATTTGCAAATTTTTGATGTGAATTCCTGAATGGATATATTTAAAAAGCATCATGATGATTGAGTTTTCAACTAGACCAGGTAGATTGTTGATGCTCAAGGACAAAGCTTTGAAACACCGAAAACTTCATGTTTAGAATTACACGAAGACACATTTGATTTAAGATTGACCATCATTATCTCCTTTCTCTCCCAAGACCCCAGTAAATGAAGGTATAGGAAGTAAAAAGGTATAAATGTTAATTGAGAGAGTGAGGTTAAGGAAGGAGTATCAATAGAGAATAGACTCCAAGAAACCTCTAGAACATGAGGCGTGGGTGGAGGTATATAACCAGGGATCAAGGACAGAGGCAATGTAGCCTGGAGCACTCAGAGAAGGACACATGGGTGAGAGGAAACCACTTTCCCTGCAGAATCCCAAGAGGTTGGCCATTCAGAAATGTCAAGTACTTAGGAAGGCAAAGGTAAGAAGTGAGGCTGAGAACTGGGAGATAAATTGAAAGTTTGCATATAAAAGAGTTGATCTGACACCTAAAGCTCCAACTTATCAGCTACACTTCTCCCAGGAAATGAACCAAAATGTTCCTCCCTAAAGAAATTGAAAAGCTCCAGAGGGCTGGACCTGTAGCCAAGTGGTTAAGTTCACATGCTCTGCTTTGGTGGCCCAGGGTTTCACCAGTTCGAATCCTGGGTGCAGACATGGCACCGTGCATCAAGCCATGCTGAGGCGGCATCCCACGTGCCACAACTAGAAGGACCCACAACTAAAAATACACAACTATGTACTGGGGGTCTTTGGGGAGAAAAAGGAAAAATAAAATCTTTAAAAATAAAAGAAAAGCTCCAGAGACATCATGGCATGTGCAGAGTCCCACAGCCAAATGGCCCCTCAGTCCTCTGAAATGAAGCCACCAGCAGAAAACCTAATCCACCTACAGTGGACAAGTATCAGCTTTTTATTGTTTCATCTGTAAATAAGGACAAACAAAAGTTACTGTAGGGGGGGAAGACATTTCCTCTACCCTCTCTGGGTTCTTCTGGCCGGAGAACGAATTAAATTCACATGAGACAGAATAGCAGGAGAAAATTAAACAAAGCTTTATAACATGTATACATGGGAGAGGTCAGGCAAGCTGAGCAACTCACCAAAATGGCTGAAGCCCCCACCTTAAATATCATATCCAGCTAAAGACAAAGGAGGATGTTGGGGGTGGAGGGGGTGCGGATCATGGGAGATTACCACACAAGTACAGTAAACAAATGCAGATTTAAGTCCTTGCCTTTGGCATTGATTAAGAGTTTCTAGAAATGAAGTCATCCCCCTCTTCTTCCTGGTACAGAGAGGGAGGCACCTTTACAGATGGAGATTTCCCTTACAATGTAAATGTCTCCTAACAAAGGGCAAGCAAGTTCCACCCCTCAGTTGCTTTCCTGTCTGCTTTTTATTAAAAGTAACCAGCCCCAAATAATCCTCATGCCAAAGAGACATATCTTGGGGTGGCCAATTCCAGGTCCCCACAATTACCAAGCTTTCAAGGAAAACCTGCTTTATAAAAAAGTGAGGGGCTGGCCCTGTGGCCGAGTGGTTAAGTTTGCGCACTCCACTGCAGGCAGCCCAGTGTTTCGTTGGTTCGAATCCTGGGCATAGACATGGCACTGCTCATCAAACCACGCTGAGGCAGCGTCCCACATGCCACAACTAGAAGGACCAACAACGAAGAATATACAACTATGTACTGGGGGGCTTTGGGGAGAAAAAGGAAAAAATTAAATTATTAAAAAATAAAATAAATAAATAAATAAAAAGTGAGACAGAAACAAACCAACAGAGGAAAAACCGACTCCAAGAAACAGAAACAGAGTTAACTCAGGGAACAAAGAAGAACAAAATAAATACACAATTTTTAAAAATATTAATGTTTCCAGATAAGGCAATCATAAATATAAATATTACAAAAATGTTTTACCATTTCTTAGAAGTAAAAAATACCATCACCCAAACTATAAATTCATAAATAAAGTGACAATGAAATTGAAGAAATCTCCCTGAAATCAAACAGTAAGAAAAAGAGATATAAGGTACCATCTCTTCTGATTACAGACATAGAGGATTAATGCAGAAAACCTAATAGTCCATCAACAAGATTTTCAGGGACAGAAAATTTAAAAAGACAGAGAGAAGAGGAAGTTATGACAGAAATAATATTTAGAACTGAAGGACCCATCAAGGACACTGCAAAGGAATGAAAATTGACCCAAACCTAAGCAAATATATGTGAAATATTAGAACACAAGTAAAAAGAGGTTTTAAACGAATCCAGAGGAAAAACAGACCATCCACAAAGAACTGGCAAGAAAACGGCAGCAGTATTTTCAACAGCAGCACTGAAGGCTAGAGAGCCACCGCTAGGAAGTAACTCCTCCAGAGTTATGAGGAAAAACGATCTGAAGCCCAGACCTCTACGCCTATCCAAACTATTGATGACATAAAGGAGCAGGCGAAAACAGACTCAGAAAATGTACCTCCCACCCAACTTTTCTTAAGAAGTTACTTAAAATGTGTCTTCTGCAAAAGGAGAAAGAATACCAAGAAGGACAAGGAAATAGTGGATCTAACCTAGGGAAAAATAAAACTTCCTGGCTGGCGGTTGTGCAGTGCTCACGGAGTTCAATGGTGCAGACTGGAAAAGGGCAGGTGAGGACCCCAGGACCATGGGAAAACACGGCTGAAGTGATGTACCAGATGTAACGAGGATCCAACGAAACATAGGCTTCATTGTGAGCCCACGGCAATGAGCGTAAGATGAAAAAGTAACTGCGAACCCCAGCGAAAAAGCACAAACCACACAGGAAAAGAAATGTTATAATAGTATAGGATTTTTCAATAAAAATATTTATATAGTCATCGTAATATATACTGCTTATCAATTTGACACAAAGTATCAGCTCATCAAGTGAGTGAGATACAGCACTATGTAGTGCTGCGCTCTCGGGGAATTAATAGACACTGTTTAGACTGATAAACAAAGAAGTGCTTGTATTAGCATATTAATAAAAGATATAGGAGGAACTAACAGAATAAGCAAGTAAAAGAGTAAAAAACGTTGTCTCTGGATAGTGGATCTAAAGGGAGTAAGTACGCAAGGTCAATCACTTTTCACTACAACTCCTTAAAGACTGCTGGTATCGTCAGCATGTATTTCATTTTTATATAAAAATTATTTTTTCCCCAAAATGGTATGTATTTAAAACTTTCACTTAATCATGTATTATACAAAAAAACAAAAAGGATTACCAGCCTGCCCTTCTCATTCCCACTTCTTTGCTCTCAGTTGTCACTTGAAAGGCACCCATCAAACACTTGTTGATACGGCTCCCATGGAGCCCACCTCACTCCCAGCTCTTGACAGAGACCTGGGCAGTCAGATTGACAGTTCAGCGATCAAAACATGGCTCACGTGGGGACGATGAGATCAAAGCCCAGAATTTAACTGGAGAAAAATATCCAGAGTCTTTCATCAAGTGGAATGCAGGCTAGGACTGCAAAAGGCCGTCTTTTTCATCATTAGGTGAAACGAAACCAGTGCAGAGGAAAGCCCAGCCTGAACCCAGAGGGCGAATTTCGGAGACCCTCACAGGAGCTCTGGATCCTGAGGAGCCTTTATTCAGTTACCCCTGGATTCCAGAGAGCCAAATGCTCGTTTTGCTTAATGAAAATATTTAACATCACAGAACAATATTACAATATAAGATAATTTTTCATAGTTAATTTTATTTTTCCATGTTCTCACATATATGGGATTGGTTTAGAGAAGGGAACATATTTAGAGATACGAGGTAAAGTGGTATTTTCATTTTTACCATAGACTTCTATTCTTTTTAGATTTTTACTTTTTCAAGTTAAAAATATGTTTTAATAATAGCAATACAATTTTTAAAGGAAAAAAATTGTGTAAGACAAGAGCTGAGAGATAAGACAAACTCAGTGGATCTAAAATACAGACACAAAGGAGTCAGAAAGCACATTTCTGAAAAGAAGTCAGACTAGGGAAAAAGACATGAGGATAACTGATGACAATGCAGAATTTTACCTAAACTCTGTGATTCTGGAAACCAGCAGCAGTTAAAGAAATGCCTCCACGTTTAGTGTTCCAGAAAATGTCTTATTGCAAAGAAGCACCTTTTCTCATATGATTGAGGACTAGCTTAGCCCAGGGTCTTCCTTCTCGAAGGAAGGAAGGGCACCAAAGAAGTGGGGTGTACAGAGTGGTTATATACCGTCAAAGAGCATGTATCATGTATGATTGAAATGTCCCTTTTATAGTAGTCACAAGACTGCTCTGTCGGCACAGAGATTGATGGACACAGTAGGTAGTAGATCGGCTGTCTTGATGGACACAGCAAGGTGGCAGGTCTGTTGTCTCGACCTGGGTGGTCACAAGTGAGCACAGCAAACAGTTCGTAGCCTAGGGAGAGATGCTTATCCTTAAGGAAGTGTCAAAGTTGGGGAAGTTGCACATTTATCTTAAGGTCATTTGTTCTTGTCTTTGGGACACAGCAAATGCTTAAAGCAGATATACAATGCATGATCAACAGCCACATCAGGCTCTTTTGGAAAAATAAGGTTAGGCCAAATCGGGTTTACACCAAATGGCTTCCTCATATACTCCAATATATCCTATTGCTTGCCATTTGTTTGTCATGAGTTACATCAGACTCACAGTTGTCTCCCTTGTCCACCTATGACAAGGGTGGACAGAGACCTTCCAAATTCCCATTCTTTGCCTCATAAATGAGCAGGTGTTTCATCCCCACTGATAAGTCAGAACAAAATGCTTGTTGACCAAATATTGATTGTTTCCTTTCTCCAGGCCACTGGCTTTTGATCCACCCTCAGCCTGAGCCAGCACAGAACCCTCTCTTAAGGGTCCCTCCTGAGAACAAACCAATCTCAAAGTGAGACATTCTCTGATCTACTGTCTCTTTGTTACCGCCCAAGGAGGGTCATCTGCTGGCTGCAAGACATGCCAATAGTCAAGAGGCAAGGTAGTAGGAGAGAAAGGGTTTCTTTATTACAGCTTTCTAGCAAGAGGGAAGATGGCCAACTCAAGTCTGAAAGAACTATCTTACAGAACAAAGACTACAGGCCAGTTATATACTGGGCTGGTCTCTGGGCAGGGGAGGTGGTTGATCTCTGGGTGGAGCAGACATCTGGTCCCAGTTCCTGATAGTCTTTTGTTTTACTGGATATGCGTCAGAGAATGGAGCAACGCCCTACACCCTGATCTTTCAGTTGTCATTGATGATGGCTGTTAGCACAGGCTCTATGCCCTGGGGTCATCGCATCCCTAGAGAACTCAAAAGAACAAAGTTATCATCTTAAAGCAGCTCGAAGGGGCCATAAAATCTACAGAGCTTATCTGGGCTAGTCAATCAGAGGTCACTCAAAGTTACAATATGATTTCTTTTCTACAATATCGCCTCCCTTATGTCAACCTTGTGTTGAGCTGGTATCATCTTCACAGCCACACTGGCTCATTCAATTTCCCTAGCCTGGTTCTTCCTAGCCTTGTGTACTCCTTCTAAAGGCAAAGCCCTTTTCTGGCTAACCAACCCTTGAGATGCTTGCAGAGCTCACGGCCCAGCATCCTTCCTTTGGCAATTGTCTCCCTTCCCCTACTGCAGAAGTCCCTCTCCGCTCACAATAAAGGCTCTCCTTACCCAAGTCTCGTTCTGTTTTTATTTGATACTGATTAGAATTTCCAGAACAAAAACAGACTGCAGAGAAAGGCTAAGGAAAAGAGTTGACAGAAGTGACAGAAAGAAGATGATTCCTTAGCAGAAATGGAATCAACACCCAGATTGATGTGTTGGGGAGGGAGGAAAGCTTGCAAAGTTATCGAGATTTCAAACTGATGTCAGAAAAAGCAGACCTAGTGCCCAGACAGAACTAAAGTCTTCTTAGATCTCTTTGATACAAAGTAGGACTAGAGATAATGACTCAACCCAGAATGGGAAGGGGGAAGGATGGGGCAGTGGTCAAAGGAAGCACAAAGCCAGCGCCCACCAGATAGATCTGCAGTCTTCAAAAGAGTGCTGGCAGGAAGCATCTGGAAGACATCGTGCTGAATGTTAAAGCAACACCATCACAAAAGACAAAATCCAACCTGTCAACCTGGTTGATCAAAATAAGTGTCAATCCTCTCCTTCTGGGCATGCACCACAACGCCAGCCTTAATGAGAGCTTCAGCATGTGCGGAATTAGAGCCGCACAGGAGTCTTAAGGAAGAACACCTTTCAGGCTGCAATCCTTCTGATCTTACTTCTCGGAAAAGTGAGAAGCCTTAGGCACAGAAAACTAAGCTTTTCCTACTACCCACTGAACATCGTTAAGGCAACTCTGCAGGGGAGTCTCTGATCTTTGGTCCCGAGGCACTAATTCAAGAATCAGGGAAGCAGGGGCCAGGTTTTAAGGACAGGCATTTGCAACCATCAAAGTAAACTCGTGATTATCATTCTCATTATCATTCTTAGTGTTAAGAACAATGCAGCAGAACCTTTGTTTTCAGATGTGGTGGACTAGCCTAAAGCAGTAATTCTCACCTGGTGGTAGAGAGAGATGCGCTTCTCAATAGGATGCACAAGTAGGGTGGATGCTTGTCATAATAGAGCTAATAATTCACAACGACATATAGCTACTTCACATCCTTAGGATTTCTATTTCACTTTATGTCCTTAATATTATAAATGATAAATGTTAAAAAAAATCAGTTCATAGCAAGTTATTTAAGTTTTGAAAATTTTGAAATAATCAATTTGGGGTTGGTATAAAAAATGTAATATAGTCATAAAAATACAGTAGATACACATACATTGACATGGGAGGATAGCTGCAATATGTTGTTGAGGTTTAAAAAGCAAGTTACCGGACAGGAAGAGACACACACAGAGATGTATTCCAAAAGGATAATTGTGGCTCATCTAGGAACAGAATTATGGGGTAAAGAGGGGTAAGAGCATGACTTTTCAATTTTTATGTCTCATCTATTTCTGTATTCTTTTTTTCACAATAAATGTGTGCTGCTTTTACAATTTAAAATCATCAATTTTGATAAAAAATGATGGTCTAGGAACAAATATTCTTTCTGAAAAAGTGGCCAGCTTGTTTCCAACATGGCAACCCTTTTATAGAGTAAATGATGGGTGGCAAATTAAATATTAAAACACTGCTTTACAATCCCCAGAACAGCTATACCCCCAAAACAATGAAGACACTTTAGAACTGGGAGAAACAGCAATACCAGAATTTAAAAATACTCTTGGTACTGTGCCTCAGTCTACGGAAATGAAAGCCTTTAGTGGTCACGATTAGGAGTGTGGACGAAAATAATCCATAACCAATCTATAAACTAAAATTTGGGTGAGTTTATTCTAAGCTTAAATCTGAGGATTATAACCCAGGGCCTTTCTTCCCGAAGGAAGAAATGGCACCAAAGAAGTGAGGTGCACAGACTGGTTATATACCCCCAGAGAGGATGTTTCACATAGGATTGAAATGTCCCTTTTACAATAGTCGCGAGACTGCTCTGTCAGCACAGTGATTGATGGAAATAGCAGGTAGGTCTTCTGTCTCAGTGAACGCAGCAGGGTGGCAGTCTGTTGTCTCCAGCTGAGTGGTCACAGGTGAGCTGGGTGGTCAAAGGTGAGTGCAGCAATCAGTTCCTAGCCTAAGGAAAGATGCTTATCCTTAAGGAAATGCTAATGTGGGGGGAAGTTGCACCTTTATCTCAAGGGCCTTTGTTCTGGCCATAGGAAATGTCTAAGCAGATATGCAATGTGTGCTCAAGAGCCACAGTCAGGCCCTTTTGGAAAAAACAAAGTCAGGCCAAATTAGGTTTATACCAAATGGCTTCCTCATATACTCCAATATATCCTATTGCTTGCCATTTTTATTTGTCAGGAGGAAAACTATATCAGAATTTTCTGCCACGTTTAGAAATGTATTGCTTTTATTTTTTTTAATCTCATTTTGTTTACTACTCCACTGCTCATATACGTGCTTTATTATCCCCTCAGATCTCACTTACAAAACATCGTTTCAAAGATAAAATTATTAAGAATTTCAAGAGAGCAACCCCAGCATTTTTAACAAGCATGGGGCTCTTCGGAGAGCAGGCCGTGTGCAAATACACTTGTCACGTACCCTTAGACCTGGCCCTGGACTTGACCTGGACAAATGCAAGAAGTGGCCACTATATGGCACCATCTCTGGGAAACGTGAGAGGCTAGGTGCACATGATATATGTGTGGGAAGCAGAGTCTGAGCTCTTCTGCTGCATAGAGAGCCGTCTGAACACTGCACCACAGTGGGTTGGAGGTTTATTGCATGCTTACTTATTTTGGTGTTTGTAATGCTTCTTAATTTGTTTTCCAGTGAAGTATTTTAATACTTCATTGATAATGGCTAAAAAGGCACAAGCACATGTTTATTTTTAAAAATAAGCACTGAAGGGGGTCATTCTGGTGGCACAGCAGTTAAGTGCACACGTTCTGCTTCAGTGGCCCCAGGGTTCGCAGGTTCGGATCCCAGGTGCGGACATGGCACCGCTTGGCAAGCCATGCTGTTGTAGTCATCCCACATATAAAGTAGAGGAAGATGGGCATGGATGTTAGCTCAGGGCCAGTCTTTCTCAGAAAAGAGAGGAGGATTGGCAGCAGATGTTAGCTCGGGCTAATCTTCCTCAAAAAAAATAAATAAGCACTGAAGTTCCATTTCACAAGAAAACTGATGATATACATGTAATTTGTAACGTGCTTGCCAGTGTTTACCATCTGCATTTGGAACCATGGTGATTTCATTGACTCCATGAAATCCAGAGGATGTCAGAATCTGCTGAAGAATCATCAGCATCTACTCCAAAAGATAATAGCTATTTTAAGAAAAATTGCTCAAAGACCATAGTTTAACATGTACAGCTGCACAACTCTATCAAGCATAACTTTTCATTAAGATCAAGATTAGGCTTATAAATTAATTTCACTTATTTTTGTAAACCTATGAAATGTGAAATGATAGCTGTTAGTGGGCTGGCTCCATTAACTGTAAAACATTGTAAATAGTTAAATGATGCCAATTGTATCTCAGTCTTATAGCATGCTACAAGCAGAAAATCGATTAATTCCAATAACGGCTTAATAATTTCATCCAAATCATGGAATCAAAATGAACGTTTTGTAAGTTCTTTAGGTCAAAGATGGAACACTTGCCCTTATTTTTAATCTTTACTGAAGTACAATTTAGCTATGATAAAAATTCACCCATTTTAATTGTAATGATAATGAACTTTGACAAATGAGTATGCTTAGGTAACCACCACTGCCACAACGAAGATATGGAACATTTCTAGCATCCCAAACCATTTACTATTAACCCTTGGTACTGAGTTCCCTGGTCCCAGGAAAACACTGATCTGCTGTCACTACAAATTAGTTTTGTCTGTTCTAAAATTTAATGTAAATGGAATTATCCAGTCTATACTCGTGTGTCTGAATTCTTTTACCCAGTATGACTCTTCGAGATTCACTTATGTTGTTGCATGTGTTATTAGTTAGCTCTTTCTGTTGTTGAGTACTCTTCAACTGTATGAATTTACCGTGATTTGTTTAGCCATTTACCTGTTGACATTTCGGTGTTTTCGGTTTGGCGCTGTTTGATTCAAGCTGCCCTGATCACTGCGGAGCGGATCTTTGTGCGGACATATGTTTTCTTTTCTCTTGGTTAAATAGCCAGGAGTGGGCTTGCTGGGTCATATGTTCAGTGTATGTTTCATTTTACAAGAATCTGACAAAATATTTCCCAAAATAATACATTTCTATACTCCCACAAGCAATGAAGGTGACTTCCAATTGCTCTACCGCTCTGCCAACACGTAAAGAAATCCTTTGATCATCGCAGGAGTATATAGTTATGGCTCACTGGGGTTTTCATTGCATTATCCTGGTGACTAATTATGCTCAGCATCCCTTTATATGCTTATTGGTCATTTGTATATCTATTTTGTGAAGTGTGTATTCAAACATTTTGTTGTGTTGTTTATACATTCATTATCAAGTAGCAAATGTTTGTTAGAGCCCAGATATTTAGTTCTTTGTCATATAAATGTATTCAAATATTTTTTTTCCCAGTCTGTGCTTTACGTTTACATTTTCTTAAAGGTATCTTTCAAAAACCAAAAGTTTTTTAATTTGATGAAATCCAGTTTATCAGTTATTTTGTTCGTTTATGACTAGTGGTCTTTTTGTGTCCTGGTAATAAATATTGTATACCCCAAGATCATGAAGATTTTCTCCTGTTTATTCCTCCAAAATACTGTAGCTTTAACTTTTACATTTACATATATGATCCATTTTGCGTTAATTTTCGTGCACAGTATAAGGAAATGTGTAGGGCTCATTTTTTTCCTTATGGATATCCAGTAGTTGAAAAGACCATACTTTTCCCACACTGAATCACCTTGACACTTTGACCTCATAAGTGAGGGTCTATTTCTGGCTTTCTGTCCTATTCCATCGGCTACATGTCTATCTTTTTCTGAAATACCACACTGCCTTGATAACTATAGTTTTAGCATAAATTTTAAAATCAGGTAGTACATATCCTCCAACTTTGTTCTCTTTTTAAATTTTTTTGGCGATTCCAAGACTTTTGCATTTTCGCTTAAGTATTAGCATCATTTGTCCACTTCTACCAAAAAAAAAGAAAGCTCTTTTGTGATTTTAATGTGGTCTACCATTCCGTTATTTAGCTCTTCTTTCATTTCTCTCAGCAATGTCTTGGAGTAGCTTTCATGGATACACATATATTTTGTTAAATTTTTCCTAAATATTTCATGTAATTTGATGCTATTAGAAATATATTTTTTAAGTTAATTTTCCAATTGTTTGTTGCTAGTATATAGAAATATAGTGGAATTTTCATGCTGACCTTTCACCCTGAGACCCACATAAATTCACGTATTAGTTCTAGCGGTTGTTCTGGAGGTTCCTGGGGAGTTTTTACATACATGATGTCATCATAAAATAAATATGATTTTACTACTTCCTTTCTAATCTGGATGTTTTCTAAATTTCTTTTCTTTCTTTATTGCAAGAGAGTGGGCATCCTCTTCTTGTTGCTGGTCTTAGGGCAAGGTCTGCAAGGTTTTGCCATGAAGTATGTGTCAGCTGTAGCTTTTTCACAGTTTATCTTAATCTTTATAAATTAAGGAAGTTTCATTCTACTCCCACTTACTGAGTGTTTGTATGATGACTTGGTGTTGGATTTTGTCAAAAGTTTTTTTACACATATTGAAATGAAAAATTTTCTCTTTTTTCTGTTAATGTGTTGTCTTACACTGATTGGTTTTCAATGTTAAACTAAACTTGCTTTCTTAAAATAAACCCATGATGTATTGGGCATTGCGTATACTTTTGGATTTTATTTGCTAATATTTTGTCAAGAATTTTTGCATCTAGTTGATGAGGAATATTGGTTTCCAATTTTTTGTCTCATATTAGTTTTACATTGGCTTAAATTTGTGTCCTTAAGTTACATTTGTTTATAATCATCATTTAATTTAGTACTTGATTTACTTTATTGAACCCTAAGAAAAATCTTCAGCTTACACTCAGTTTACTGTCAGTTACTCATTTTTTAGCTTAATGCTTGTGACTTTATGGAAAAGCTTAAAACTTGTACACATAATAGAAAGCTTCTTCAGTTCACTTGCTCCTTTTCCTCCCTTTCCCTTCTGAGGTCATAACAAAAGGATGCTAAGAAGATCAACTGGAATGGATCCTCTTCAATATACATGACCATTTCCCCTTTAATCAGGAAAAAGAATTAATTTTTCTCCACTCTATTTACACTCTTCCTTATCCCTCTCTAAATAGAAACACATTATTACCATATTATGAAGTCTCATTATTTCATAATTTATTGCCTGTTTTCAGCAGTCTTCTCTACTGAGATCCTTCTCAAAGGGGACTACATCTTTTACCTGTTTTAAACAAAATACAGTTCTCTTTTGTTTTTTATAACAGATGTATTGAGATACAACTCACATACCATACAATTTATCCTTTTAAAGTATGGTTTAAAGTATATCTTAGAGTGGGTTTGATTATATCCAGAGGTGTGCAACCACCATCACTATCTAATTTTAGAATGTTTTCATCATCCTAAATGAAACTCTACCCATTAGCACCCACTCCCCATTCTTCCCTCCCCCAGCCCTTAGGAACCACTAATCTATTTACTATCTCTGTAAAATAGCCTATTCTAGACATTTCATACTAATGGAACATGACAATCTGTAGTCTATGACTGACATCTTTCACTTAGCATAATGTTTTCAAGTTTCATTCATGTTTAGCATGTTTCATACTTGATTCATTTTCATCATTGAATAATATTCCATTGCATGGATATACCAGATTTTCTTTATGCATTCATCAGTTGATAGACATTTGGGTTGTTCCCACTTTTTGGTATTATATCTGATGTTGCTATGAACAGACTGTACAAGTTCATGTGTGGACGTGTGTTTTAATTTATTTGGGGTATATACCTAGGGATGGAATTGCTGGGCAATATGTTAATTCTTTGTTGAATATTTTAAGGAACTGTCAAACTGTTTTCCAAAATGGCTGCACCATTTGACAACATCACCAGCAGTAAATGGGAGTTCCAATTTCTCCACATCCTAGGCAATATTTGTTACTGTCTTTTTTATGTTAGCCATCCTTCTGAGTGTGAAGTGCTAACACATTGTGGTTTTGATTTACATTTCCCTAATAACTAATGACATTGAGCATATTTTCATATCATTATTGTCCATTTGCATACCTTTGGAGAAATGTCTTTTCAAACTCTTTGGTCATTTTTTAATTGAGTTCTCTCTTATTTTGAGTTCTTTATACATTATGGATACAAGTATCTTAGGAGATATATAATTTCCTAATATATTTATCTCAGTGTATGGGTTATCTTTTCATTTTCTTTTTTTTTAAATTTTTTTTTAAAGATTGGCACCTCAGCTAACAACTGTTGCCAATCTTCTTTTTTTTTCTGCTTTTTCTCCCCAAATCCCCCCGTACATAGTTGTGTATTTTTAGTTGTGGGTCCTTCTAGTTGCGGCATGTGGGCTGCCGCTTCAGTATGGCCTAACGAGTGGTGCCATGTGTGCACCCAGGATCCGAACCTGAGAAACCCTGGGCTGCCGAAGAGGAGCAAGCGAACTTAACCACTCGGCCATGGGGCCAAGCCCCTCAGTTTCTGAACTATGTCCTTTGAAGCAGAAAAGGTTTTAATTTTTATGATGTCCAGTTTATATATTTTTTCTTCTATTGCTTATAATTTTTTGTGTCAGATCTAATAAACCATTGCCTAATGCAAGGTCACAAAGATTTACATTTACGTTTTCTTCTAAGAGTTTTATAGTCTTATCTCTTACATTTAGGTCTTGAACTATTTTTAGTTAAGTTTTTGTATATAATGTGAGATAGCAGCCCTATCTCATTTCGGGTTTTTTTGTTTGTTTGCTTGTTTTTGCATGTGGATGTCTAGTTATCCCAGCCCATTTGTTGAAAAAACTATTCTTGCTCCATTAAATCATCTTGGTACACTTGTCGAAAATGCTTATGCCAGTACCACACCCTCTGGATTCTTGCAGCTTTGCAGTCAGTCTTGAAATTGGGAAGTGTGAGTCTTCCAACTTTGTTCTCCTTTCTCAAGATCGTTTTGGCTATTCGGGGCCCCTTGAATTTCCCTATGTATTTTAGGATTAGCTTGTCAATTTCTGCAAAGAAGTCAGCTGGGATCTTGATAGAGATTGCATTGACTCTGTAGATCAATTTGGGGACTATTGTCATCTTAACAACAGTAAATCTCTTGATCCATGAACAGGGGATGTCTATCCATTTATTTGAATCTTCTTTAATTTCTTTGAACATTTTATAGTTTTCAGAGTATAGTCTTCACTTCTTTTGTTAAATTAATTTGTAAGTATTTTATTCTTTTTGATGCTATTATAAATAGATTTGCTTTCTTAATTTCATTTTTTGTTTGTTCATTGCCACTGTATGGAAAGACAATTGATTTTTGCATATTGATCTTGCATTCTTTAAGCTTGGTGAACTTGTTTATTAGTTCTAATAATTTCTTAGTACGTAGCACAGTTTTAAATAAAGTTGTGCAACAATTTCCCCTTAGCAGGAAGCACTAGTAGAAAAATACATATATAATTTAAGTGGATGTCATCATACGTATTTGCTCATTCAGATGTTTTCTAGATTTTTAAGATAAGTGATATCTCCATGAATTTTAAAAAATAAAAAGTCATAATCAAACCAATGCATATAAATAGTTTTGGCATAGTTTTAAAATTATTGATTTTGCTACAAACATCAGTGGTCATTGTATGCCTTTAATTAAAAGTATCTTTCAGAAAAACTCTTTGAGTTCAAGTTCCAACTTGAAAAAACTTCAAGTTGCAACACAGAATGAGAAGTCATTTTTTCTCACCAACATCCGCTAGAGAACATGTGGAACATTTGCTAGTGCTTTATAGAAGTCAGCAGGCTGACTTGTGATATAAACTAAATTAATGACTTACTTAATACATAAGGAAAATTGAGTGAATTGAGTTTTTGTAAATTGTTTTACATTTTGGTGCAATAAAACAACATGCTATTTAGAAAAATACTAAAGCCATGTGTAGATGGAAAAAAATATGAGAATTGATCAAAGTCCTCCATTTTATCCTTGTTACAAATTAAGATTTTCATAAATGGAATTTTACTTAGTACAAAGTATAGCCTTCATTTATATTGTCTGCAGACGTTTTGGTCACTAAGAATTCTAGAACTTTACATGAATTTTCATTTGTTTGAGATACGTTTATCCATTCACATAGACAAGATTTTTTGATCTGGTATATGCATATCTTTTAAATAAAAAATACTTATCAAAATGGTCAAAAATAGAACCAATAAATAGATGGTTCTATTAGATAATAGATAAGGAGGGAGACCCAACTCTTATATTGACACTTTTCTAAAAACAATAGCTAGCTGACAAAAGAAAGGGCTACCTGGGGAAGCAGTGGGCTCCCTATCGCTGGAAACGCCCATGTGACGGAGCAAAAACAACCAATCATACCTATTGTCAACGAGACTTTGGCACTGTATGGAGAATTTGAATATACGACCTCCAAGAAAATATATACTGAAACTGAATAAATTTTAGTGAGTTCAGTTCTCTGTCATCTAAAGGGTTTTGCCCAATTTTATGTCATCTACGAAGCAAAGCTACAAGTCTATATTGTATATTTACACATGCATGTAAGCACACAGATGCATTGTAATGGGGCTGTTGCTTTCACTTACTGGGTAGAGTTGATTTGTGTGTGTGTGTGTGATATATATAATAAGTTATGTGTGTATATGTAGACATTTTTTCTCATACTCCTATCCACAGTCCAAGGTGCATATTACATCTGAAAAAAAGACAATACTGTGAGCTAAAAAATTTATTTTAATTTAAAATCATTGTCTTGTTTTCAAAGGAGTTAAGAAGAAAAAATAGAAACTCTTGAAAATTGGGTTTTAAAGTAGAAATACTAGTATACCTTAAAGCACTGCATTAAAAAGGATTATAAATAATGAAAAAAATTCACTCTCGTGAAAACTTACTAGTTCCTGATCTCAAACAGCCAAAATAGAAACTAACGTTTAAAAAAAGAGATGCTCACTCTTGAGAAGGCTGGTTTAAGTACGACTGATGTACGCAGCACTGTGAAAGAAATATGAATGCGGTCTGGCCTTGCAGCTCCTGAACCTTGCTGATTGCACCGGATGGAAAGATGCAGCTGTTGCAGCTCTTAGAACAGACAGTAGAGTCTTTAAGAGGATACTCAAGGATCTGCAGGGATCCTGAGGAAGACGGCTAAGCAGACACCTCAACGCCTGCGGCTGTTTGCTCCACACTGTGTGCACCACATTAGTGTGTGCTAATGTTCATCAGTACCATCTCCAAAGCATGGAACTTGGGCTTCATTTAGTGCCACTGGCAGCAACACTTCAAAGCTAGACAGTACTGGAGACGAACGGACACTTTGGCCTGAAATATTGAGCTTTTACCAAAGTACTTCTACCCCAAGCTGAGGCTTGCCTACCTGTTACCTTCAAGAAAAAGAAAGAAATATACTCTCTGTGATATTCTTTAGAGTGAAATGAATAAGTGCAACTAAATGAGAAGTTCACGAGGGGTTGTGTGGGAGCCAAGGTTTATTCAATTTTAAGAAAGTATTTTCTCGAGCTGTGCTATCCAACACAGTGTCCACTAGCCACATATGGCTATTTAAATTCAAATTAAATTTAGTTTAATTTAAAATTAAACAATTCCTCAATCATACAGCCATATTTTAATGCTCCATAGCCATATGTGGCAAATGGTGACCATATTAGCACAAATATAGAACATTTTCATAACAGTACAAATTCTCTTGGGTAGTGCCATTTTAGAGAAAAGCAATCAAGGTGTTACCCAGACTTTAGCTATGGAAGCAATACAAGGAGAAAAGTTCAAAATATTATCAAATACATTTTTATAAAGCTTTGCTATTCAAGGAAGAGAGAAATACTTGACCTCAACTCTCTAAATTTACTTTTAATATTTATTAGATTTACTTGATCTTCCATAAAATCCTGAAACAGACAACAGGAACACAAAAAAAGAACACCGCACAGATAGCAAGCACCAGCAAAGAAGCTCCCACCAAAAGTGAAACACTCAGTAGATACAAGTTCACAGAGGAGTAAGGCTTAAGACTTAGGGGCTTATGGAACTTGAGGAGGCTGGAATCTTAGATTTTTTTTTCCTTCATTATGAAATAATCTGTATACTCATCTAAACCAAATTGAATCTCTGGATCTTTTCTTTTTGTTTTTTGAGGAAGATTAGCCCAGAGCTAACATTTGCCACCAATCCTTGTCTTTTTGTTGGGGAAGACTGGCCCTGAGCTAAGATCCGTGTCCATCTTCCTCTACTTTATGTGTGGGATGCCTACCACAGCATGGCTTGACAAGCGGTGCCATGTCCACACCCGGGATCCCAACCAGCCAACCTCGGGACGCCAAAGTGTAATGTGTGAGCTTAATCACTGAGCCACCGGGCTGGCCCCTGAATCTCTGAATCTTTTGAAGGTGTATCCTGATTTTTCAGACTTCTGTAACAGGAAATAATATGAATGTACCAGTTTATTAAATGAGATAAACTCAGAAAAAATAGGACAAATTTAATTTTTCCCACCACTAACCCCTTGACTTGATCTTCTCCACCCCTAGATGATACCTTTGCTAAGATCTACAGCTTTTCTAGTGACTTTTAGACAACATAAAGTGCTGTCTAATATAATGGCATCACTTGCACTCTATGGTCTGAGTCAAACTCCTCCCTCCCGCCTCTAAGGGCCGCTTCAGGGGCAGAGCTGAGTTGGGACCTTCATCTTTATTCCCCACCTTGCTCCTCTGCTTCCTCATCCTGTTTCACTAGACTGCATCTGGCCTCTCTAAAGCTGGAGCAGGGAAGGCACGGGAAACAAGGGTCAGAAAGTTCTTATTTGATAGAAGCTGGGCATTGTAGATTTCAAAGGTTGGCTTTCTGTTTCATGGAGTGGTTTGTAGGTTCTTGAGAGAACCCTACACTATCTCTGACCTGCCGCGCCTGGCTCTGCCAAACAGACTTCAGCCAGCCACTCTCATTGCTTCCATTTCATACGGACACACATTGGTCTAGTGCTAAAAGCAAGGGGTTTGGCATCAGACCAAGGAGAGTGAAAATTGCTTCTCTTCTACATCCTACCGAGATTGCACAGTCATTTCACCTGTTTACACTTCAGCCTTCTCTCTTATTAAATGGGGATTATTTAGGGGTTGTTGTCAATTATAGGATTATTATAAGTACAACGAATAAAACAGAGCCTGTGTATATTAATTGTTTATTTTTCTTTTCATCTATTCTCTCCCTTTTCGTGGATTGTGCTATGATGTTTTACCTAAAAAGCCATCGACTTTACCCAAGGTCATCTAGGTTTTCGCCTATGTCATCTTCTAGGAGTTCTATAGTTTTGCGTTTTACATTTAGGTCTGTTATTCATTTTGAGTTAATTTTCGTGAAGGTTGTAAGGTCTATGTCTAGATTCTTTTTTTTTTTTTTGCACGTGGATGTCCAGTTGTTCCAGCACCATTTGTCAAAGAGAGTCTTTTTGCTCCATTGTATTACCTTTGCTCCTTTGTCAAAGATCAGTGATTATATTTATGTGGGTCTATTTCTGGGATCTCTATTCTCTCTCTCGTTGATCTATTTGTCTATTCTTTTGCCAATACCACATTGTCTTGATTACTGTAGCTTCACACTAAGTCTTAATGTTGGGTAATGTCAGCCCTCCAACCCTGTTCTCCTTCGATATTGTGCTGGCTATTCTGGGTCTTTTACTCCTCCACATAAACTTTAGAGTCAGTTTGTCAATATCCACAGAAAAACTTGCTGGGATTGCGATTGGGATTGCATTGAATATATAGACCAAGTTGAGAAGAACTGACATCTTGACAATATTGGGTCTTCCTATCCATGAACATAGAATATCTCTCCATTTAGTTCTTTGATTCTTTCATCAGAGTTTTGTAGTTTTCCTTATGTAGCTCTTGTACATATTTTGTTAGATTTATAACAAGTATTTCATTTTTTTAAGTGCAAAGAAATGATCATAGCAGCTTCATTTGTAATAGGCAAAAACTTTAAGGAAACTAAATGGCAAATAAATTTAGCATATCCATACAACAAATTACTACTTATCAGTATAAAGAAATGGACTATTGAGAGAGGCAAAATGACGAATAAATCAAAGTAATTATATTAAGTGAAAGAAGTCAGACAAAAAAGAGTATTATTGTATGATTCCCCTTATATACAATTCCAGAAAATGCAGACTAACTAACCTATAATGGCAGAGAACCCATCAGTGGTGCCTGAGGAACAGTGGGGGAGGGAAGGAGGGCAATTTGAAGGCTTCTTCCTTTTAGATGGTTTCAAAGTAAACTTTTTTTTCTCCTGAGTAATCTGTATTTTGTATATCCAAAATTCATTGGAAATTCTCACTCTCCAATTCACTTTCCTTCATGAAAACCTAACCGAACATTCTCAGTTAAATCAAAGCAAGAATGCAAGTAAATACTCTATCTCTGTTCTCATTTTCCAAAATCGTAAGTCCAGGAAAGTAACATATCAGAAAATTATTAGGACAGTTTCTCTTTTAATCAGAAGCAAGATCTTTTACTTTATTATTTCTTTTCATGATCCCTGACATTTTCAGCAAACCTTCTTCCAAAGGATATCCTTTCTTCAAGGAATTCAGTGTTGTAATGTGTATACACATGTAAAACACTTCCATTCTTTATTGTTTCCCACAGACAATGTGATTAATGTGCTTCTCAACCATCAGTGAATCACACGCGAGTGCAGAACACCCCCCCACACACCTCAAACCTCCAGGTACATGCTGACTCTTTACAGTCAGATTTTAATTCTTTGCCTAGAGCTGATCTATCTGCTCGACATGCACTGTTATTTCAGTTACACTGAAATGAGTAGTGCAAACAATTGAATGGTTTGTGACAGCCCTAGTATATTCTGTTTTACAGAATTAACCCATTTTCATATTTAAAAGCAGAATTTCATTCTTTCTCCTTATTCTAACTAAAAGCATTTAGAAGATAATTATTTCAAAAGTTTTTAAATTCTTTTTAAGATTAACAGTTGTTGGGTCTACTGTGAAAATAGGAAAACTGAAGCGTGGAGGGGTATGATGCCCTGAATGGCTAAGTGAGGCTATCCTTAGACCAATTGTTACAGAATCCAGCCTGCCAGTGTGTGTTATTTGACAAGCAAATGTTTTAAAAACAATTCTAATGTAAATGTCTTCAGGCAGGCATGAGTTCCCCAAATTGCCAGTCTCCACCATTCTCTGTAGCTAGCCTGCCATTTTACACATTTCTATTACCTAGGGGGCCCACAAAGCACTTCACTTTTCAACACCTAATTTATAAAGCTTTAGAAGTTTTAGACTGAAAGAATGTTAGAGTTTAAAGGATCTTAGAAACATATTGCGGAACCTTCTCATCTTACTAATGAGGCACAGATAAATGACTTGCTCACACCAAACATTACATTAGCAGCAGAATAGCAAAAAAATCAGACTTTCTCACCCCTGATGTTGCTTTTCCATTACAACATTCTGTCTTTCTAGCTTTTAGGCCTAAATCTTAAATTTCCCCCCAATACAA